>NW_017671930.1:127901-170991 GCF_001879085.1 Nicotiana attenuata | reverse complement strand
TTTTGGGGGTGGGGGGGGCTACGTACGCACGAAGTGACGAGAGTCCGTACGTAGCTACTGTTCCTGTTAAGTCCGGGTAGTCTAGGCTTACACCATGCTTTGTGTGCACCGTTATATGATTATAATTGTTGATTTGCATTGAATGGGATTAAACTGAAGATGTTATGATTTTAAGGTTTTCAAGTAAATATTTATTTTGATAAGAATTGAGGAAAACAATAAGTTATATTTATACTTAACCGTGTCACAAGTATATTCCACGAAGGGGGTGATTATTTTCACTACTCTCATGGGAGCGGGCCATTCGCCTCGGCAGGATAGTAAAAGTATATATGGTCTGGGCCATTCGACCCTCGGCGATGCACAGTTTACTTTTATGTTGGATCGGGCCAAACGTCCTCGGTGGTATATGTGTGTGATAATAGAACCAGAACCGTTATAATTCGTTGCTTGAAAGGTCACTTATTTTAAATGAGGAAAGTGCCCAGTTTTATTAATTAAATGAAAGTATTTTCAATAATTATTCTTGTTTGAGCTTGTTGTTATTTACATACATTGTGAATTAAATATATTGAACTTCATATTATTATATTTGCTGGCCCTAGTAAGTGTCGGGGTCCACCCCTCGTCACTACTTCTGCGAGGTTAGGCGAGATACTTACTGGGTACATATTTCTATGTACTCATGCTACACTTCTGTACTTGATTGCACAGGCTTTGAGGCAGGTGCATCTGGCCATCAGTCCGGCGCATAGAGTGGACTCCTCAGCTCGAGACTTTTCGGTGAGCTGCCCTTTCGAGCCGATCTGCAGCAGCTGGAGTCTCTCTTTTGTTTTATGTTCCTGTCTATTTCTTTTTCAAACAGTAGGATAGTATGGTTTTGTATATTCTACTAGATTGCCCACACGCTTGTGACACCAGGTCTTGGCACACACATGTCACGACCCCGGTTCGCCTCTGTGAACCATCGTGACGGCACCTAGTCTTTACGACTAGGTAAGCCTAACAATGCGGAATATAAACAACAATTTGCAGAAGAAATAATCTAAAAATCGAAATAGTAAAATAGAACACTTTTTAAGATGCCGCCTGGCACATAACAGTACAAAATATCAACCTAACAATCCCAAAATTCGGAACCCCATGAATCACAAGCTAAGAGATACATAAGAAGCTCTAACTCCAGAAATGTCTAACAAAAGGAAAACTACTGAAGGGCTATACTATTACAGAAAGATAGAAAGGGACTCCTCGGTCTGGGGACGTGGCAGATATACCTCGAAGTCTCTACAGAAGCGCCTCGCCTCAAGGATGATAAGACTGAGTGGAAGTACCTAGATCTGCACAACAAAAATATGCAGAAGAGTAGCATGAGCACACCACAGCGGTGCCTAGTAAGTATCAAGACTAACCTCGGTGGAGTAGTAACGAGGAACAGTCAAGACACTTACTGGTCTAAGATACTGTACAAATGAAAGAACAGCGGAACATGATATATATATAAAGACTACACGAAATGGCTAACAATACTACAATCACAATAAGGGAAGAAAACAGCAAGTAACAACGGAAATACCAGAATAATGACATAGAAGAGCGAGCGAAAACACAAACCCAAATCCTAAATTCACGCTACAGTAAAGGTAAGCAATAACTCAGGTCCTACGACAGTGTTCACATCAGGTCCTATCCAACGATTTCCACGAAGTATCGAATCTCGGACAAATTACTGCTCACGATGTCCCATGTACCTGAAATCTAACACTTGGCATCCTGTGCCCCCATCAACCTCATGGTCATGCTGACAACTCACTTGCTAACTAGAGCCACTCTCACATATATAACAAGTAAACGAGGGTGTACATCTATACTCAGCAAAATCAGGAGGACTTCACATCCAATAGGAGTGTTCAACTACGTGTATGCTTGTGCAAGTACTTTAACATAGTTCCTACCAGCTAATAAGCGTAAGGAAAAGAATGCACAACACGTAAGATGTTTCCTCACAACTTCCACGAGATAAAGCTCGTACATGTAAGCGTACCACAACACAATATTATACAACAAGAATGCCCGCAGGCCATCACAAATCATCACAATCAACCCTTGACATAGCCCATGTTGTCTCACCACATGTGCAAATAATAATATAATGAGTGCCCGCCTTGTTTCTCCACACGTGCATCATAATGTTCCCACCTTGTCTCGCCACATGCGCAACCCACATATAAGCGCATATATATATACATACCCCGCCTTGTCACGCCGCATGTGCAATATATCAATAGTAGCAATAGCATGGCAGAAACTTCGTGCAACCCCATAACAACAGCCGCACGGCAGAAACCTCGTGCATCACAATATCAACTACTTCACGGCAGAAACCTTGTGCACCACCACAACAAGTACAACAGCAACAATGACAATATATACAAGAACACGACAAGTAAATCAACTCAAGAACTTTCGATCACAAGGAGACGGTAAAACTAGCTCACAAGGAATAACCACAATAGAGAATACTAAGCGTGATAAGAACAACTCAACAAGGGAGAAAATAATATGAAGCAACGATCCCACAATATGTAATTCAACAACAAGGAAGCTAACACGAATCAAATAATTCCAATAAGGAAATATCCACTAAATATAGATTATCTAAACTTCTTTTAAGGTTGGGCAATTTACGAAGAATATACAGTAATTTCCATTAAGGATGAGCAGAGGGAAGATAATCATCACCTCAATCAAGACTAAACAATTACAGGGGAGATAATAATGATTTCCAATAAAGACGAGCAGTTATGAAAGATAGCATGACAATAGAAGAGGTAAAAATCTTCAGTTAAGCAAAATAAGAGTCAAATAGGCAATAAGAATGAATTAAGAGCAATTAATTCCAACTAGATCATGTAGAGGTGAAACTAGTAAGTGGAAAACTCAAGCATATCAAGTACACATTCATACACAGTGAATATAAGGACCTAAGAACCCTAAAAGGCTAATTTTTCCACAAATAAGTCCGAGCACGCATTCGTCACCTCGCGTACACGAACTACAATGAACACATCAGACTCAAATCCTAAGGGGAAGTCCCCCACACAAGGTTAGGCAAGATACTTACCTCGAACCGGCTCAAAATTAACCCGATACCACGTTCTTGCCACAAGTACACAACTCCAAATGGCCCAAATCTATTCAATTCTATTGTATAATGTAAATAACACTTCAAGTAACTGATTCTACAAACAAATTCTAAGCTAATACGCAAAATTAGGTAAAATGACCAAAACGCCCCTCGGGCCCATGCCCCGGAATCGGGTAAAATTCACATTTTTGGAACCCTCATACTCTCACGAGTCTATACATATCAAGAACACTAAAATCGGAGTTCAATTGACCCCTCAAATATCCATTTTAAGGTCTCTTAACCTCAAGCCCTAATTACCCATTTTGCACTGATTATTCCCTAATTTTTCACCACTAATTAGACCTTTAATCACATATAAACGAGTTATGAAGTCAAGAATATTACCTTTAAGTGATTCCCCTTTGGTTTCCTCGAAAATCTCCCTCAAAAGCTTCAATCCCGTTCAAAAACGGTGGAAAAATGAAGAAGGGTCGCGGATGGGCTATTTAAATACTACCCAGGTATTTGTACATCGCGATCGCGGGAGAAGAGATGCGATTGCATAGAAGAAATAGTTGGTGGCCCAAAGTGTGCTACGCGATCGCGAAAGGACTGATGCGATCGCGTAGAAGGAAAATGGCTACTGTCCAAATTTTGTGCTACGCGATCGCGAACAAAACAACGCGATCGCAAAGAAGAGAAAATGTTGAGGCCCAGAGCTACACTATGCGATCGCGAAGCTATCTGTGCGAACGCAATGAAGGAAAATATGGCAGTTTGACATTGTACTACACGATCACAGCTATGCCTATGCGATCGCATAGAAGGAAACACCAGATAGCAGAACAGCAGTTCAAACATAGGGAAAAATGACCCGTGGCCCACCCGGAACACACTCGAGGCCCCCGGGACCTCTACCAAAGATGCCAACAAATCTTAAAACATCATTCAAACTTGTTCCAACCTTCGGAACGCTCATAACAACATCAAAACAGCAATTTTTCATCGGATTCAAGCCTAAGAATTCCAAAAACTCTCAAATTACGCTTTCGATCAAAAAGTCTATCAAACCTCGTCCGAATAAACTGAAATTTTGCCAACACGTCAGATTCAACACTATGGAGCTACTCCAACTTCCGGAATTCCATTCCGACCCCGATATCAAAATATCACTATCGAACCGGAAACTTCAAAAATTCAACTTTCGGCATTTCAAGCCTAAATTAGCTACGGACCTCCAAAACACAATCCGAACGCACGCCTACATCCAAAATCACTATGCGAAGCTGTTGAGATCACCCAAAACCCATTCCGGGGCCGTTTTCTCAAAAGTCCAACTCCGGTCAAATTCTCACCGTTCAAACATCCAAAACTAGATTGCTTCTTCCAATTTGACTATGAATCATCTGTTAACTGAATTCAACCATGCACGCAAGTCGATACTCATATTATGAAGCTGTTCCAGACCTTACGCTGCCAAAAAGAGCTTAATTTTCAAAATGACCGGTCGGGTAGTTACATCCTTCCCCTCTTAATACCAACGTTCGTCCTCGAACGTGCCAAGATTCGCCTCGAAGTCCTCAAGTCACTAAATGCACACTTCCAACATACACCCGCGGGTGATCCCACATCACCCAAATCCACATAAACCTGACGACGTCATCTCAACTGAAATTTAGCCCTTCTAACAATACCAATAAGCCTTAGGGCCAAAATTCTCACCTCCCATCCATTCCAAAGGGCCCGATGCTAAATCCATACTCGGTATCAGTCTCAACCAGTTACTTCAATTCATGCCGACACTCATATAGTACAACCTTTCAACATGACACATCACACCTAAGCCCACATGAACATTTCTGATCACAATATCCGCCCGAAATCACATCCGACTCCGGCCATAAGCCTCAATTCAATAGGAACCCGTTTCAAACCTCCATAACACTGACGATGATACAAGAACCACGAAAACATAACTAGACACCCGAATCACCTAATCACAGCTAATACCAACGGGTACACACCCCACAAGCTAAAACTCAAGAAGCACAAAACGAAAATGACTGAATATGGAAAGGGAAACACATAAGGGAACTATCAAACAAGCCCGACAAGCACAAATCTTTCTATCAATAATAATCTACAAAACAATCTAACAAGAAAGAATTAAAGCAAATAAAAGATTCACAAGGATCTCACACTAATATAACTCTCTCCGTTGTACACAGCCCGGTCTCAATACAACAATTCACATGATACCACGAGGGTCCCGCCCTCAACTCTGAATCACAAGTAGGGTACATATCAAACCAGTTGGAAACTCTCACTAGATCAATTCTGTCAACAAAATTACAACACCTACTGGCCCCCACACCGGTGGAGCATGAACATCACGACCCATAGCCAAAATACTCACAGATCACATCAAGCCTATCGAAAAGGACAACAAGAATTTACTGCTAGTCTCATAACTCTCAAAAATGACTAGAAACAGACGATAGACACGGCTAACACTCGTAGAACCTCCCAAAAGGGTAGTCACATAAACAGAGTGCTAATCATGAAACATACCCATAAATGGAGGCAACAAATAGGGAAGCTCACCCCGATAAGCAGAACTGTAATGAACTACGGATGGTGCTCCTCTATAACAAATAGAAATCATACCTGAATGACATTCAGCTGGCATAGAGGCCTTTAGCCTACTATATGAGACACATCAACGAGCCGGGCCTCCCCCTCTTGGGCGCCCTCTACTCACCTAAATACCTTGCTGTGACACATCGGCCCGAAGTCTGGGACAATCTCTCACCATATGGCTAGTATCTCCACACTCAAAGCACCCTCTCCGCTGACGAGGCTGTGGGAACTGTGCGGTACGGGTACCCCGAGACCCATGAACACCTGAGTCACCATGCAAAGCCTAAAGCGCGAACTGAACTGGCTGACCTACAAAACCTCTACCATGTCGCACCCTGCCTCCAAAATAAGGACCAGCGAGATCTTCCCGGTCTACGAGGCCTCCTCGCCTCCTCAAACTCTCTCTCCTAATCTCGTCTGCCCTCTCTCTCATGGCCCCGCCTGTCCTCTCTCTCCCTAGCATGCATACCCTCTATCCTCCTAGCAATGCTCACCACCTGCTGATAAGAAATATCCATCTCCAACTTACGAGCCATGATAGACCTGATGCTGGGAATAAGCCCCTCAATAACCTGGCGAACCCTCTCGCGAACAGTAGAAACCAAAGCCGGGGCATGTCTAGCCAAGCTGGTGTAACGGACAGCATACTCCGAGACAGTCATAGTACCCTGGCGCAAATGCTCAAACTCTGCGCGCCATGCATCCTTAAGGTTCTGAGGGACAAACTCTCTCAGGAACATATCTGAAAACTGGGTCCAAGTCAGTGAAGCTGCCTCATCCAAACTGTCTAACTCATAGTTGCGCCACCACTCATAGGTGGCTCCTCGAAGTTGGAAGGCAGTGAAACAAACCCCACTCGATCCTAATATACCCATAGTGCGGAGGATACTGTGACATTCCTCCAGAAATCCCAAGGCATCATCTGTTGCTAACCCACTGAATACAGGAGGATCATACTTCTTGAACCTCTCAAGTCTCCGTTGCTCATCCTCTGAAGCCGCTGACCCGTCCCCGGGCTGACCTGGGACTACAGGCTGTACAGGAATAATCTCTGGGACCTGATCAACATGCACTCGCTGCTCAGGAGTGCGGGCGGCGGGAGTCTGTGCTCCTCCCCCGGCCTGAGATGTGGCTGTAGCAAGGGGAAGCAACCCTGCCTGAGCCAAAGTGGTGTACATGCTCATGAACTGCGCAAGAGTCTCCTGAAGAGCTGTAGTAGTAGTAGCAGTAGGCGAATCAGGTGCCTGGACTCCGGCTGGAACTACTAGAGGTACCTCAGTGGCAGCTCGTGCGGGTGTTCTGGCTGCACCCCGTGCACGTCCTCGACCTCTACACCGGCCCCGACCTCTGACGGCTCCAATAGGGGGCGCGGGTGCCTGATCATCTCTAGTAGCACGTGTCCTCACCATCTGTGAGAGAATGGAAGATAGAGGTTTAGGGTTGTGATGTCAAAAATCTCACGACAGCGAAATCAAATGAAATGGAATTTTCCTAACGGTTACATAGCCTCTCGTAGATAAGTACAGACGTTTTCGTACCGATCCGCGAGACTCTAATAAACTGGCTTGTGATTCATGACTCCTATGAACCTAGAGCTCTAATACCAACTTGTCATGACCCCGGTTCGCCCTCCGTGAACCATCATGATGGCACCTAGTCTCCACGAGTAGGTAAGCCTAACAATGCGAAATATAAACAACAATTTGCGGATGAAATAATTTAAAAATCGAAATAGTAAAATAAAACAGTGTTTAAGATGCCGCCTGGCACATAACAGTACAAAATCTCAACCTAACACTCCCAAAATTCGGAACCTCATGAATCACAAGCTAAGAGATACATAAGAAGCTCTAACTCCAGAAATGTCCAACAAAAGGAAAACTGCTGAAGGGCTATACTATTACAGAAAGATAGAAAGGGACTCTTCGGTCTGCGGACGCGGCAGATATACCTCGAAGTCTCTACAGAAGCGCCTCGCCTCAAGGATGATAAGACTGAGTGGAAGTACCTAGATCTGCACAACTAAAATGTGCAGAAGAGTAGCATGAGCACACCACAGCGGTGCCCAATAAGTATCAAGACTAACCTCGGTGGAGTAGTGACGAGGAACAGTCAAGACACCTACCGGTCCAAGAAACTATACAAATATAGGAACAACGGAACATGTTGTATATATAAATACTACACGAAATGGCTATCAAAACTACAATCACAATAAGGGAAGAAAACAGCAAGTAACAGCGAAAATACCAGAATAATGACATAGAAGAGTGAGCGAAAACACAAACCCAAATCCTAAATTCACACTACAGTAAAGGTAAGCAATAACTCAGGTCCTACGATAGTGTTCACATCAGGTCCTATCCAACAATTTCCACGAAGTACCGAATCTCGGACAAATTACAGCTCACGATCTCCCATGTACCTGAAATCTAACACTTGGCATCCTGTGCCCCCATCAACCTCATGGTCATGCATGATTTCGGATTGATTTGAGCTTGGTTTGAGATAAGTGGATTGCCTAACCTTGTGTGGGGAAACTCCCCTTAGGATTTGGTACTGCTGTTATATAAATGTCGTGTACGTGAGGTGACGAGTGCATACACGGGCTGTTTGTTGAAAAACCCCATTTTCATTAAGTGAATATCTATGTTTTCCTTTAATTGAGCAATACTAGTATATGTAGCCATCTATTTAGCTTAGGAAAGCATGCTTACGTGCCTTAACTGTCTTAACTGCCTACCTGGACTCTGTGCAGCATGTTTAGAGTAAGAATTACGTGTCTTCTTTGATATGCATTTAAATCTAAACTGTAGAATTTCTTGTTGAAACTATTATTTATATTGATTTAGCTGTATGTTTACTTTAGGACTACGAAACGGTATTCCGAGAGACCCCCCTGCACATTTATGTTTGGGACTATGGGACGGTATCCCGGGAGATCCCCTGTACTGGATATATTTAATTTGGGACTACGGAATGGTATTACGGGAGATCCCCCCTACACATTTATGTTTGGGACTACGGGATGGTATCCCGAGAGATTCCCTGTATATTTATGTTTGGGACTACGGAACGGTTTCCCGGGAGATCCCCTGTTGCTATCTCTGTGTACGGAGTTATTATTTTTCTGTGATTTTATTCTAGCTGACTGTTAGTATTTACCTTCACTGCAATATTTCATATTGTTTTATCTTATTATACATATATACCAGTAGGGCCCTGACCTGATCTTGTCACTACTCGTCCGAGGTTAGGCTTGGCACTTACTGGGTACCGCTGTGGTGTACTCATGCCCTTTCCTGCACATGTTTTTCGTGTGCAGATCCAGGTTCATAGTACCAGCCTCATCACTAGTTGCAGTCGCTGCTGCCTGTTGGCGACTTCAAGGTACATATGCCCACGCTTGTAGATCCTCGGAGTCCCCCTGTATTCCCCTATGTTATTTTCTCTTTCTTTATGTAGAGATGATGTATAGAAAAGTTAGAATATCTTAGTAGCTTGTGTCTTGCGAGTTTCCGGGTTTTGGGTATTGTTCGGTACTTTTTCTTAAGTGTTAACTGTATATGCCGAGTGGCATTTAGTTGTTTAATGGATAGTTTTGTTGCAAATAGTTAATATTCATGCTTTTGTTTTCATTTCTGCAATGTATTATGCTTACCTAGTCGTAGAGACTAGGTGTCGTCACGACAGTTCACGGAGGGAGGAATTGGGTCATGACAATATAGAGCATGTAAGATTAGTGTAACAACGAGATACCACATGTTATAGCAATTTAATCAAAAGCATGGAAAGAGACTAGACAATCTAAACCGGTCAATACCACATATAGGCTGTGTACCCACTCATCACCTTGCGTACACGGCTTTCATATAACAAGATAACACAATTAACTCAATTCGTAAGGGGTGGTTTCCCCCACACAAAGTTAGACAAGACACTTACCTCAATTCGGCCAACTCAATACTCAATTTAGCTTTTCCTTTACTAATTCACCATCGCTTGGCCCAATCTAGCCAAAGAAGACTTAAATACATCAAACAATGCAAGAGAAAACAATTTTAATTAACAAAGCTATGATCCTTATACAATTTGCAAAAAAGTCAACAAAAGTCAACTGCCCAGGCCCGCACCTGGGAACCTGGAAAAATATATAAAACCCGAATACCCATTCAATTATGAGTCCAACCATACTGGTTTCCATCAAATCCGACTCCGAATCAATATTCAAAACTCAAAAATTCACTTTATGAAATTTTGGACAAAACCCCCAAATTTCACTTTGAAATCATCAATCAAATGCCTAAAACGAAGATGGATTTATGAAATATAACCAAAATCAAGTATAGAACACTTACCCCAATCCATATCGTGAAATAACCTCCAAAAATTGTCCAAATCCGGTCTCCCCAACTCAAAATATGACCAAATGATCAAAGTTTCGATATTAAGTATTATTACCCAGCTCACAATGAGCCCTCGAAGGTCGCCTAGCTCCCCAACGGTATGTTTGAAGCTCGCTTCTGAATTGAACGAGCTTAAGGCCCTTTATGCCCAAAAGGAAGGGGAGCTAGGCGACCTTCGAGCCATTTAGAGAGGATGTCTCGAGAGCGTGCAGATCTCGATGAACAGGTAATAAGACCTTTGTGGGCTTACTTCTATGCTTTAGTCAATTGAGTGTTAAATCCCTTAGTTTTATTCTTTCAGCTCAAGCAAAAAGATGATCTAATGCGAGAGGAGCTTCGAGTCGGAGATACTGAAATCCTGGGGCTGATGCAGTGCCTGGATGAAGTGTCCTTCGATAATGAAATTCTTCGAGAAAATCTAACCTCGGTTGAGCGCCAACTCCAAGGGGCAAAAGGAGAAAACCGTAAGTACAAAGCTCTCCATGCTGAATCAGTTGCTGAGCTATCTGCAGCTAAGTCCAAAGCCGATGCGCTCATATCCTAGTACCGAGAAGATGCTGCTACTGCGAATGCTCGAACTAATAAGGTATCCAAAGAGGTCGAGTTGGAACTGACCCGAGCCCTGGAGTATGCCCGATTAAAATCTCGAAGATAGGCTCTCGAGGATGTGTATGCAGGGGGCATCGATTTGTCTGCTGAGATTAGAGGGTGAAGGCAGTAGAGGAAGAATCGGCAGTTCCGCTTTCCTTCGATGATGGTTCAGCCAGTGGTTCGACTAGGGGCTCGGGGGATGATGAAGATGAAGGTGAAGTCCCTGAGGGGGAGGAGGCCGTTGATGCTCCGGCGGTCGAGACCAAGCCATTGAAGGCACAGCTTCCGAGCGAGCTTCGTCTGGTCAAGTGGCCCCGGAGGTAGATTAGGTTTTTATTTTTTCCTTTTTTGTGCAAGGGCTTCAGGCATCAGCCTTGCAAATATGTTTTTGTGGAACTTTGTTATATATATGGATCTTTCCTTTTCATCATTTCTTGTCTTTTTGGAATAGACTTTGACGCCCGTTGATAACCGGTCCGATATGTTGGAGTTATGATATAAACCCTTCAGGTTTTCATGCTCGATGAATGATTGGTAACAATTGACCGTTCGAGGTTCTATCCTCGAGTTTTTAACACGTCTGCCTTTAGGCTCTTTAGGCTGGCTCTTAGGCTCTTACGCATTGGCCCTTAGGCTCTTTAGGCTGGCCCTTAAGCTCTTACGCATTAGCCCTTAGGCTCTTTAGGCTGGCCCTTAGGCTCATACGCATTGGCCCTTAGGCTCTTACACATTGGCCCTTAGGCTCTTTAGGCTGGCCCTTAGGCTCTTACGCATTGGCCCTTAGGCCCTTTTATGGATTGGGTCGATGCGACCTCTAATATGGCTATAGTTTTCCCTCATTTTGGCTAAAGACTTTTGAAGTTTTGATTATTTCTTGGCATGTTTTGTGTTCGTATGACTCTTTGACGGTTCAAACGAGAACCTAGATTATGAGTCGATATATGACGATAGCTGACTACCTATGGAGGTTCACTCGAAGGTTGAGTTTTCGAAACCTTTTTATCGAAGGCTGATTGTTTTCGAAGCCCTTTTTTTTATTATTCGAAGCTGATATTATCGAAGCTCCTTTGCTTATGCCAAGTGTAGCCTGATTAACCGGTTCTTTTCGAAGCATTTTCGAAGTATTTGGAGGCCTTTAGTTTTATGGCGGTAGTCGGACGTCTCCGAGTTGCATTAATTCGGCCGTAGCTTTTAAGTTCGACCGTTGTTTTTATGTTTGACCGTAGCCTTTAGTGCCCGTGTGCGGTGACCTTGGCGCCTATATTGAGGGTATGCCTTTTTAGGGTTCTTACAAGTTTGAATATATATCCTTGGCCTTAATATCGGGGTTATGCCTTTTTAAGGTCTTATAAATTTGAGCATGCCTTGTTTAGGTCTTACAGATTTGATGTTGCCTCACTGAGGGCATACGAGCTCGAAGTTGCCTGATCGAGGTCTTACGAATTCGAGTCTTCGATGGCTCGATGAGCTGACTGTTGATGACAGTCCCCGGTGTTCGAGAGTGTTTGGCTCTTGGGCCGTTTTTCGTGACAGTAGAGAATTTCTTCGAGGCACAAAATGTTGATAAGCAAAGAGGCTTCCTCAATTACTTGATAATATGCGTACATGTTTTTTGCCTTTGGAGGCTCGATTATTCTACATGGACACGGTTCGTTTGACCGTTTGTCCCAATACAACATTTTCCTATCGAGGTCCTCCTAGGCATAGTTCGATTTCTTTCGAGAGGTGATCTCTTGGGGTGATGCCCCCCAGTATTTGAGGTTGATCGAAGAGAAGCCTTGAATACTTGATGAGTTCTCCTTAGGTAGCATATGGATGTTCCCTAGTTAAAAACCTTGCCGGTAAAACCCGTTCGGGGTAAAACCCGATCTAAGGGAAAAAGGGCGCAACACATGCTTTAAAACCCAAGGTCTTCGAGCTGGAGATTCCTTTGATTCCTTTCAATTGAATACCTGCAATAGGTTAGTATAAAACGTAAATAAAAAGGGAGAGGGTTATACCTCAACAATGATAGCGTTTGAGCCTCGATGTGTTTCAATTGCTTCGATGAGTTTCAATTGCTTGCTACGAGGGCGCGGCACGGTCCTTTATTCACTCATTGGGGTACAGCAGAGAATGTAGGTTGTGGTTGCTACTTGGCTGTTTGTTTGTCTAAATGCTCCTTCGAGGTGGAGGGCGTCGATGATGGTGCCATGTCGTGCACCGCGAACATCTCCCTCGTTGCATACTGCTCCCCGTACACTGCTTTTACTCCATCCTTGGTTGGAAATTTCATCATTTGATGAAGGGTTGATGGCACTGCCCTCATACTTTGTATCCATGGCCTTCCAAGTAAGGAATTGTATCTCATGTCACCTTCGATGACATGAAATTTTGTATCTTGGATTGTACCAGCCACGTTAACCGGGAGGATGATCTCCCTTTTTGTCGTCTCGCTCGCCATGTTGAATCTATTGAGGACTCGAGAGGCGAGTACGATCAAGTCGAGTAGTCCTAGCTGCTCTACCATCCTCGACCTCATTGTGTTGGCCGAGCTACCTGGATCCACGAGCACACGTTTAATTTGAAATTTATTCAAAAGAAAAGAAATTGCCAGTGCATCATTATGAGGCTGAGACAAGGTCTCGATGTCCTGTTCGCTGAATGTGAGAGCATCCTCTGGTATGTAACTCCGAGTTTGCTTTCCCTGGTGATGGATATTTTCGTTCGTCTGACAATGAGTCCTTGTGGGGCATCAGCCCCTCCAATGATCATGTGGATGACGTGTCGTGGTTCTTCTGGTTCGTTCTTCCTCTTCGCCTCTCTTTCCCGAAAATGGTTTTTAGCTCAATCGTGAGGAACTCTCGAAGATGCCCTTCGCTGATAAGACGGCCTACCTCTTCTCGAAGCTGTATGCAGTCCTCGGTCCTATGACCGTGAGTGCCGTGATATTTGCATATCAAGTTAGGGTTCCTTTGTGAAGGGTCTGATAGTATGGGTTTTGGCCACCTGGTATCTTTGATTCTGCCTATGGCTGATACGATGCCCGAGACATCGACGTTAAAATTGTACTCGAATATCCAGGGTTCCTCTACTGGCCTAGTGTGCCTGTCGAACCAGGCTTTACTTTTGAGTCCCTGATATTTTGACCCCGATCTGTCCTTCGATCGCCTCGAGGCACATTACGCTTCAGGGAATTCCTTCGATCTTCTACGTAAGGCCGGTATCTTTCCTTGTTTGTCTCGACTCCCTTTCCGTAAACCTTTGTTCCTTTGTTAAGGGGCTCCTAATTGGTCATCTTCGATCCTGATCTTCGATTGATGCACATCTGCCTAGGTCAGAACGCGATAATTTTGTTTTAGTTGCTTTGAAGCTACCGAGCTTTGTTCGTTCAAGCCTTGAGTGAAGGCTTGCACTGCCCAGTCATCGGAAATCGGTGGTAATTCCATTCACTCCATCTGAAATCGAGATACAAATTCCCTTAGCATCTCGTTTTCTCTCTGCTTGATTTTGAAGACATCGAACTTTCTGGTGGCGACCTCGATGGCACCGGTGTGTGCCCTCTCAAAGAGTCTTCCAACATGGCAAATGAATCTATTGAGTTCGGGGGTAGGTTGTGGTACCACATCATGGCCCCCTTCGACAGTGTCTCTCCAAATTTCTTCAGTAAGACGGATTCAATCTCGTCATCCTTTAAGTCATTCCCTTTTACAGCACAAGTATATGCGGTGACGTGCTCATTGGGGTCCGTGGTCCCGTTATACTTCGGGACATCGGGCATTCTGAATTTCTTCGGGATGGGCTTCGGAGCCGCGCTTGGTGGGAATGGTTTTTGTATGAATTTCTTTGAATCTATGCCCTTCAAGATCGGAGGTGCGCCCGGGATCTGATCGACCCTCGAGTTATAAGTCTCCATATTTTTATCATTATCCTCTATCTTCTTTTCTCCTGATTCAATCCTTTTGGTGAGTTCCTCGAGCATCTTCATAGTAGCAAGGTATGTTGCTGACCCGTTGTTATTCGATCTCCCTGGTGCCTGCTCGATTCGAGGAGCCGTTCTGGTGCTACTGTGCTTGGAGTTTTTTGGTGACTTTGTAGCTGAGCAATAGCCACTTGTTGTGCTTGCAACATTTCAAAAATGACTTGAAGACGAATGTCTCTTTCCTCACCGCGCACACTTCCGTCGGTAGGAGAGCTTACATCGATATGCACAGCGTTCCATGAGCTCACGTCGATGGGGATTTGTGCTGGTGCCTCCCCTAGGTTTTGCGGTGGTACACCGACATCTGCTGGTGCTACCCCTGGGTTTTGCGGTGGTACACCGGCGTCAGCACCGTTTTCTCCCTGAAGCCCAATACCGTTGTTTTCGCGTGCATTAACTGAGTTAGACATTTTGACCTGAAATCAAAGATTCTTGGACAAGAAAAAGTGTGAAGAATAACTTGTGTTTCCAGAAAACTAGCACCAAAACAATCACTATTATTTTTAGCCCCACGGTGGGTGCCTAACTGTTTACCTTGAAAATGGTAACGACAATTATATTTGATTTTGTTGTTCTAAAAATACATGATTTATTCTAATAATAGTTGATAGGCAATAGATGCTAAGAGTAAATAAAGAGAATAAGGAAAGCAAACCAAAGTTGTCACAAAATCGAGCCTCGAGCTGGTCGGAGAAGGGGCTTCGAGGCTTGCTTAGGGCAAATGGTAGTGAGCTTATTGATGAAGAAACAATGATAATGAGGCCTCAAAGGAGGCCTTTTGTGGTTAATAATGAGCAATAACTGAAGAACAATGAATGAACAGTGAAAGAATAAGCAATAAATGTGTAGAACAATTTTTTAAGAAAGAGCAGAGAATGTTGTATTGTAAATCAATGTATCATGTCCTTACAAAATGACAAAGGTCCCCTTTATATAGGAGGGGTGAATCCCAACACAGTACATGTCTAATAAATGACGAAGAAATGCTAATAGTACAGCTATACAAAGTCTCAGTACGGATTTGTACTATTCTTGCAGAATCCGTCAGTCCTCATCGCGTGCCCTCGGGGGTTTCCCTCCTTTCCATGACAATCACCGACTTGTGTTGCTCCGAGATTGACCTTCGATATGCCCCCTCGAGGGAAGTACCTCAGGGTCCGCCTTCAAATTCCACTTCGAGCTCCTCGAGGTCGGGCGTGGAGTGCCACAGTAGTCCCAAAGTCAGACTCTCTGATTTTTGCCATATACAGCACCCATATAGATTTTTCGGTCGTGTAACAAAACCCAGTAATCACCATGCCATTAGCCACGCACGCGCAAACCATAACTCAAGGGTCTTTCCTAAAATGCACAGTTCTTCACATATGATATCCAATAATACCAACCTTCTATTAACTTCTGATATCCATCTAGGAGAAAACCATAATCTACAACATATTCCTTATGCCCATAGCAGCCAGCCGACTCAAGCCGTTGCCAAAACCATCGAGAACTCTCCGAGATCCGTCCGCACGCAACTAAACCGAGACACACAAACCGTCCAACCCAAGAGTACTGCCACAAATGCCGGTAGGGAATTCCCATCCAAAAAGGACCAATTACTTCCATTGCTATGCTGACCCAACACCACAGAGCTGACCCATTTCTTCGGTTACTCCTAGTCTTTCCTCTGAGGTAACACTTCTCATTGTCGATACACCACTACCCCAACCAAAACTCAATGCAGAAAATCCTAGTACAAGCCACGTAGCCCAGCTACTCATAAACCACCGTATTTCCCCTGAAGCACCTCATGATTCCCCGACCGTGATGCCCATGCTGAATAGAACTTCTGTGAATTTGAAGCTATATCTACGACCCCTTTTTGATACTAAAATGAAAATATATTAATGACGCAGAAACACCGTAAGCCCCAAAATCATCCCATGCAAGATCTTAGATCTTAGTCATATACAAATTTCGGGAACATTCCAATGCTATCTATATACACTTCTCAGGCAAAACTGAGGTAACACCTGACTCTGCAATCTGAATGCCGCTACTGGACTCCCCTACATGGCGCGAAGCCATAAAAAACAACATCTGATTATCCGCAAAACTAACCTTCACAGCTCGTACAATTCCAATCACAAGGTACTCCAGTTCATCCACTAAGCGCATGTCCATTCGCGTGACAGTCAAACTCGCTTCCTTTAGTGCTTTGAATGACAATATGTACCTTCCACTGAGTAGAAATCTCATATGAACCACATAGTCTCCAGTACCACCAACTATCCTCAATCAACATCCACCTCGTGACCCTACTATGATCGCGACGACTAGTCAACCAATTAAACCTTCCCAAGCTCGTACATGTCAACCAGATGCCGGGACCCACTGCACCCTATGTGAACAACTGAATAGTACTTCAATACCTCCGCATCTTTAGTCTAAACGACATGAGACAATGTCTGAGAATCCCTGGCTCCCTCGTAGCCCATCTGTAGCATCATGAACCACTGGCGCATAGCGGACACTGAGAGCGCAATATCATACACGAGTGGATGTAAAGGAACATAAGATATATGCTTCAAGCTGAATCGATGTCGCACGGCAAGGAATGAAAGAAGTGGAATTTCCTAATAGTTTATGTAGCCCCTCGAAGATGAGTACAGACGTCTCCGTACCGATCCGCAATACTCTGCTAAACCTGCTTATGACTCGTAGCACCTATGAACCTAGGGATCTGAGACCAACTTGTTATGGCCCAAAATCCCTCCGAAGGAGTCGTGATGGCACCCAATCTCAAAAACTAGGTAAGCCTAACATTAACATAAATAATGACAATATTTGCTAACATCGAACAATCTAGAAATAAAAATCTTTATACAATTTACAATCCCAAACCGGTAGTACAAGTCATAAGCCTTTCTAGGATTATTTATACATAATGAATACATCAGTGTTCTGGAAGAAAAGGAAACTATGGGAATAAATGCAATAGAAGGTGACTTCGGTACCTGCGAACGCCTCAACAGGTGAGTACCTTGAAGTCTCCAGCCACACCAAGCAAAAGTCTCAAAACCAACCCGATTCGAAGTACCTGGTTCTGCACAAAAAGATGTGTAGTATGAGTACACCACGGTGGTACCTAGTAAGTATCAAGCCTAATTGCAGTAGAGTAGTGACGAGGCCAGGTCAAGACACTACCGAATATATAACCTGTAGGATATGACTTAAATCTAACAAGAGAGGACTATCAGAGTAATACCAATATCAGAAGGATATCAAATTGCAAACAGTAGTAACGATAAGAGGAAAACACGAATGACAATGAGAATTAACCAAGTAATTAAACAACAACATAGTTGGGGTCCGGATGAAGCATAAATGAGTTCAAGTAGGAAAAACGATGTTAACTCGACTAATTGAATCGTTTCTAATACACAATTCCAACAATCACAATCCTCGTAATCTCATATCATAATCACAACTTCCAAAACCTTTAACACACATGTCACCTTGTGCCCACATATTTCTATCTCACTTTGCACGAAAAAATCCACATGCTACTTAGTACATAACATTCGTGTCACATGCTAATTAAGGTGTCAAGGAGATTATTACTTATATATCATAAAGTAATAGTACAGTTGCTAGACCAAGTAGTAAATCTGTGGGAAAGATGGGTTTATTTTTGAAATTATTTGAGTGAAAAAGAATAACATTTCTAAATAAAATATAACATCGAATAAGCTATTGAATTTAACATATGGTTTATTAAATTAAAACATAATAAAGATGCCTTTTAAGTGAATAAACACCTCAGACAGGTTAAGGATATTAAGTTGAGAAATTAATTGAAGTAGAATGTAACAACTATTAGAAATAGTAAATACCAAAATATACGGCGAGTCTTAACCTAGAAGTCACACAAGATAGCATGATATTAATTCTTTTATTTTAAATCACTATATTACTAACAGCTAAGCAAGGTAGGAGGTAGTGACTCAACGTAGCAAATTCACTTTGAAAATCAATTCACCAGAATAATAGTATTAGGAAAAGCGCTCAGGAAATGACGGCAAGGCAATAAGTCAATGACAATAACTCGATCCTCAGAACACAGTGAAAACCATAAATATAGATAATCAGAGTCTCGTACGAAGGAACTGAAGCAAATATAATAAAATAGGGGATATCAAAATACAAGATATGTTGCGGTGCGCAAATCGATCCCACCATATAATATCAATATTATAAGTCACCCTTATTCCACCATATCAATTCACCCTTATTTCACATGTTATGACATGCAACCCGATCCCACCGTATAATATCAATATCACAACAATAAACATAATATGTTGCGGCGCGTAAGCTGATCCCACCATATAATATCAATATCAGAATTCACCCTTATTTTACCATAATAATCCACCCTTATTTCACCTATTGCGGCGTGCAACCCGATCCCACCGTGCAATAACAATGTCACAATATGAATATCCTCCCTTATTCCACCACCTCCCTTGTTTCACTTGTTGCGGCGTGCAACCCGATCCCCTGTACAATAACTTAAATCAACAACAACAATTGAATAAGTAAATTTACCAAAATCTCTACAATCAAGGGTATGGTACACGACAACAAGGGAACCACGTGAAATCAAAGGAATACAACAACCTTTACAAAATGACAAGACATGTAAGGCACGTGATAACTAAGCAGGCAATCACAGTAATTTGGACATGTAGTAGATATGCACATAGTCATAGAAGAACTCAACAATTAAGAGGTAACATGACAATAAGGAAGGCAATGACTTCAACCAAGGAATATATGGACCAAATAACGAGTAAGAGGTAAATAAGTACTAACAACATCATATAGAGCATGTAAGAGTAGTCTAACAACGAGATACCACATGTTATAATAATTTAATCAAAAGCATGGAAAGAGATTAGACAATCTAAACCGGTCAATACCACATATAGGCTGTGTACCCACTCATCGCCTTGCGTACACGGCATTCACATAACAAGATAACAAATTAACTCAATTCCTAAGGGGTGGTTTCCCCCACACAAAGTTAGACAAGACACTTACCTCAATTCGGCCAACTCAATACTCAATTTAGCTTTTCCTTTACCAATTCACCATCGCTCGGCCCAATCTAGCCAAAGAAGACCTAAATACATCAAACAATGCAAGCGAAAACAATTTCAATTAACAAAGCTATGATCCTTATACAATTTGCGAAAAGTCAACAAAAGTTAACTCCCCGGACCCGCACCTCGAAACGTGATAAAATTTACAAAACCCAAACACCCATTCATTTACGAGTCCAACCATACTAGTTTCACTCAAATCTGACTCCGAATCAATATTCAAAACTCAAAAATCCACTTTATAAAATTTTAGACAAAACCCCCAAATTTTACTTTGAAATCATCATTCAAATGCCTAAATCGAAGATGGATTAATGAAATATAACCAAAATCGAGTATAGAACACTTACCCCAATCCATATAGTGAAAACCACCTCCAAAAATTGTCAGAATCTGAGCTCCCCAGTTTTTAGTAAAATGACCATAAAATCCTCATACAGTGTCCAAATTTGACCATTCTTTTTGATGGCTCCTTAATTACGATACTGATCTAATGCTTCAATCAAAACAGAAATTGGAGCTCATTTGTTTAACGTGGTACCATTTATGCTTGAAGAAACGATATCAAAACATAAGAAAAACAAGCGCAACACCGCCCAAACCTATCCGAAACTCATCCGAGCCCCTCGGGACCCCGTACGAACATACCAACAAGTCCCATAACAAAATACGGACCTACTCAAGGCCTTAAATCACGCATAACAACATTGAAACGACAAAATGTACCTCAAATCAAACTTAATGAACTTTCAAACTTTCGACTTTCAAAAACTCGCGCCGAAACATATCAAATCAACGCGGAATGGACTCAAATATTGCACACAAGTCCTAATACATCATACAGAGCTACTTGTGCCCCCAAACTATCAAGTGAAGTGCAAATTCTCAAAACAACTGGTCGGGTCATTATAGTTCCAAACTTCAAATCCTTGAGAGGAAGTTTTCAGACAACATCCAAAAGGTCAGAAGTTGTAAACTAGCCAAGTCTAACTTCAGGCCTGTAAAGATTATGGATGTGGACTAAGCTCTATATCTCCTCCAATGTAGGATTCTTTAGCTTCTAGAAGATGGAGCTCGTAGAGAGAGAAATGAGAGATGTAGTGAGTGTCTGGCTTTGTGAAATGAAACTCTAATGTTTGTATTGAGTACTGTTCAATTATATACAAGTGTATAACTAGGATACAACTAGCAAGGAAATAAAAGTATAAACCTTCACTAACTAATCTGCTAACAGCTAAGAACTGTACTAACTGACACGACCTATACTAACTAATAGTATGTTGACTCAGCGTAATTACAATATAAATATAGTCTTAATACCCCCCTCCCTCAAGATGGATGTGAGGAGATCACACCCAACTTGCCAAGAACAGAATAATGCTTGACCCCAATGAGAGCTTTGGTAAGCACATCTACAAGCTGCTCTCCAGTGCCAATGTGGTGTAAAGAGATGAGGCCTTCCTAAAGCTTGGTGCGTACAAAATGGCAGTCTACTTCGATGTGTTTCGTTCTTTCATGGAACATAAGGTTCCTAGCAATATGCAGAGCAGAGAGGCTGTCACAATGCACAGGTATTGGGAAACAAACTAGCACAATGAGTTCCTCAAGTAGTCTAGATAGCCAAACAAGTTCACCAACAACCTTTCTGAGGGCTCTGTATTCTGCTTTTTCTGAGGAGAGGGAGATGGTTTCCTGTTTCTTGGACTTCCAGCTGATAGGGCTGCCACCCAAAAATACAACATAACCTGATACTGATCTTCTAGAATCAGGATAGGCTGCCCAATCAGAATCACAATAAGCAGCAACTAAAAAATCATCTGCATTGCTAAAGTATAGACCCGGAGTAGGGTCCTTTTTCAGGTATCACAGCATATGGTAGGTTGCATGAAAGTGAGGCTCCCCAGGATCTTGCATAAACTGACTGAGATATTGAACCCCATATGCTATGTCTGGCCTAGTATTAGTAAGGAAGTTCAGTTTTCCAACTAACTTCCTATAGAAGGTAGGATCAGACAATGGAGCACTCTCTTTAGCCTTCAATTTTACTATAGGATAAAGGGGAGAAGTCAAGCTTGGGTAATGTAAGCACTCATATTCTTTTAGAAAGTCTAGGACATATTTTCTTTGTGAAATGATAATGCCATCTGATTTGTAAAGGAATCTAGCCCTACGAACTAATGTAACTTCCCCAAATCCTTAATTTTGAACTTGTCATGTAGGAAAACCTTGAGCTGGTTGATCTCTTCAGAATCAGTTCCTGTGAGCAACACATCATCAACATACATTGCTACAATGACAATAGAGGAACCTTGCTTTCTGTGGAATAAGGAATAGTCATGCATGGAATGTATGTATCCTCTAGAGTATTGGATTTCATTCAACTTATCATACCATTGTCTATTGGCCTGCTTCAATCCATAGAGGGACGTGTTCAGCTTGCAAACTAACCCTCCATGCACTTCAAGACATGGAGGAGCCTGCATATACACCTCCTCATGCAAATCTCCATGGAGAAATGCATTATTCACATCCAGTTATCAAATTTCCCATTTTTTTCTTTGTTGCTATGGCAACGAGGGACCTGATAGTGGTCATCTTGACTACTGGAGAGAAAGTCTTTGTGTAGTTTATACCAGTTTGTTGAGTGTATCCCTTTACAACTAGTCTTGCTTTGTACCTTTTTATCCAATAGCATGTTTTTCTTTAGGTAACGGACCTAGGTCCCATGTGTTATTAGCATACAAGGCCTCAAATTCCTGTGTCATGGCACTTTTCCAGGCAGGATACAGGGCTGCTTCTTCATATGAAGTTGGTTCTCTATCATGATAGATATTCTTTACAACATGTTGACTATCAGGATGCATGGAGTCAGAAGTAATGTGGTTATTATGAGAAAACATAACATGTAGGGAGAAATAAGAATTAGACTTTAAGTTTGGTAGAGTACAAACATAATCATTCAGATGCGAGGGAGTTTGTGCTCCCTATGATATCTTCTGTGTCCTAATGGTTCATCTATTGACGGCTGAGGTGATGTTGTGTGTTGAAGGTGATCAAGCGGGACCTGTGTCTCATGTGAAGAAGGTGCAGGTGAGGGAGAAAAAGGTGAAATGGAAGGTTTGTGTTCTCCTGATCATTATTGCTGTGAGGTATACAGATATCAGTGTGATCAGGTGAGTTATCAGTGGGTTGTACATCATGAAAAACAAGTGGAATATTGTCTAAAACAAGACTGAAAGTAAAAGGAAAGACATATTCATAAAAGGAAATATCTCTAGAGATATGTATTTTATTAGTGGCCAGACTTAGTACCTTATACCCCTTTGTGTTAAAAGGATATCTTACAAACACATGTGGAGTAGTCCTTGGATCAAGTTTGTCTCGGAGAGGCTTTGGTATAGAGGGATAACACAAACACCCAAACTCCTCAAGTGAGAATAATTAGGCTTCTTTTCATACAACAGTTCAAAAGGACATTTGTTCTTCAGAGGAGCAGTTGGAAGTTTGTTGATGAGAAAGGTTGCTGTAAGTACTCATTCTCCCCAATATTTCAATGGTTGTTTGGATTGAAAGAGTAGTGCCCTGGCCACTTCAAGAAAATATTTATGTTTTCTTTCCACCGTTACATTTTGTTGTGGTGTATATGGACATATTTTCTGGTGGTTTATTCCTTTTGATTGGAAAAATGAAGCTACTTCATTGCTAGTAAGCTCTAGGCCATTATCAGACCTTACACATTTAATAGTGGTTTGGGATTGGTTTTCTATCATACTCACAAAAGCCTTTATAACTTGTAGGGCATTACTTTTGCAACTCAAGAGATGGGTCCAAGTGGACCAACTATAATCTCTACTAGGGTTAGGAAATATTTGAAGTTATTATGTGTGGACACATGGTAGGAGCCCCACAGATCTACATGAAGTATTTCAAAAATTTTAGTGGTGTCCGTTGTTCTTTGAGGAAAGGGAAGCCTGGATTGCCTATAGGGCAAAAGGTACACATGAAAGGTTGTTTGGTAGAAAACGTTGTAGGTATAGTAGAAATGTCTCTCATTTTATTGAAGGGTACATGACCAAGTCTGAAATGCCACAATAGATCCACATTATCACTAAGAGATGAGCAAGAGGACAAACCAGAAACACTGACTTTATTATTACAATTGGAATTATTTACATTAGGGAATGGATTGTAGAAATGAGATAGACAGTGTATAGCATTCACCTCATCAGCATGAACAGAGAAACAAGGGAGATCACATTTCTGTTCAGGTGCCACACCGAGGGTATGATTTTTAGGGATTCTTACAAATGCGACGTGTAGCCTAAAATGCGGGATTTTTCATGCCTGTTGAGGTCTTACAGTTTGTCATGCCTGTTGAGGTCTTACAGTTTGTCATGCTTGTTGAGGTCTTATAGTTTATCATGCCTGTTGAGGTCTTACAATTTATCATGCCTGTTGAGGTCTTACTGTTTATCATGCCTGTTGAGGTCTTACAATTTAGGGAGAATAGATATGGTTTTGCCGAGGCTGCCCGTTAGGGTCTTACAATTTCGGATTTTCCAGTCTGTGGCGATTGCCGACAGTCTTCGAGTCGTCGAGTTCGCTTCAAGATAGCTTCTCATGAGCTCGGAGCTATTTTTCGGAGGCTTGGTGGGCCTGGAGTTTCGACCCTGGGGTCGTGCAAGTTGTCGAGTTGCTCATGGTGAGTCTTCGAATATATTGGATCATTTTAGGCCTGAATACCGCCTTTCTATAGTCTTGGGGCCATTTCGCGAGGACTTTGTGAGCCCGGAACCTCGACCCTGCGGTCGCGAGGGTGCCGAACTGATTAAGTCTCCGAGCGTTTCGGGACGTATTTGATGTAGAGGTTTTTTGCTAGGGATAAGCACAAATATTTTTCTTCAAGGCGTCGAATGCGCTGAAAATACTCTTTATTGCTTGGCGAAAATATAAGTTGTAAAATACATGTTGTTCTGTTGCTGTGAGTCTGGTCTACATGGGTGTGACTCCCCTGATTATCCGATGTGTTTGTATGGTTATCAAAAATGGCCCCGGCCAAATGCATAAGACTACGGTTCGAACGGCTGATACAGACCAAAAAACACGACTTGGGGACGTCCGACTGTTGCTAAAAAATCCTCCGAATCTACTTCGGAAAGAACCGGTTAAAACACAGGCTTCCCTCAATAGGCAAAAAATGAGTCCCGACCATGTCGGCTCCAAAATCGAAAAAGCATCGATCTACTCGACCTATGGGCTATGAACCT
This sequence comes from Nicotiana attenuata, assembly GCF_001879085.1. NCBI lineage: Eukaryota > Viridiplantae > Streptophyta > Magnoliopsida > Solanales > Solanaceae > Nicotiana > Nicotiana attenuata. Next base: position 145,846 of record NW_017671930.1, on the reverse strand, counting down.
TCCGAGGTGCTCAAAACATTGCCGATTACGACTTGAAATCGAGGTTCTTTTAGAACCGACGACGGGCCAGGCAAAATAATCAATAAGACCTTAACGAGAGGAAAACAAATCCTACAAAAGCCTCCGGGCCTCACATCAAACAGCGTAAGTGCCATTGTCGCCAGCTAAGCAAAGCCTCCGGGCTTCACACCGAAAGGTCTCTACGACCATCAAATTGAAAATTGACAACTTGAGGATTAAAGAGAGCTCGAATCGTAACCCGATTCGGAGACCGGATCCAAAATAGTTAAACTAAGCACAGCCTCCGGGCCTCATATCCAAAGGTCTCTACGACCAAACAGCGTAAGTGCATTGTCGCCAGTTAAGCGAGCCTACGGGCCCTATTTCGAAAGGTCTCTATGACCAAACAACGTAAGTGCCACTGTCGCCAAATAAGCATGCCTCCAGGCCTCATACTAAAGGGTCCCGATGGCCTAGCAACGCGGAGGATCACCATCGCTGGCCAAAAACTCAGATGAAATTTAAGGGTCGATCACAGCTCGAATCGCAGCGCAACTCGGAGACTGAACCCAAAAAAATCGCAAAACGCCCAAGGGCAGAGAATGAAAGTCATTATCACCAGCCCGAACGGGCTCGACGGTAAGACAAGCCCGAGTCAGGATCCCGACTCGGGAACTGAACCCGAAGGCAATTCAAGCACCATATGCCTAAAAGCACGGCCCTGACGACGCTATCAACAGTCGCGACAAATCCCCAGGCTATGCGCCCACAAAATCGCTTTGGCCCAGGAACACATAGGGTCATCACCCTCCGCCTATGAAGACGGGAAAACGCTGGAAGGCCAATCAGAGTTCGAGCCATAGCACAGCTCAGGGACCGATCCCATAAACCAATCTACACGATAAAGAGCAACGACAGAAAAAAAACGGTACAAAAAGAATAACGCTTTGAAATTTTCCTTACATTACATATGACGAAAATATTCTCCATCTACAGGCACGCTTTGCGCGTGCCATACACCAAGATACAAAATAGTAGGAGCTATATTTTGTGCCAAGAGGCTACAGCCCGGCAAAATCATCCTCTACAACACCCGCGAGGAGTGACCGAGCATCACGCTCGTCCGCCCTTGCTTGAGCTAATTCCTCCGAGAGGATAAAGCCTCTCGCCCCAACTTCCACGAACACTTCTCTCCGCGATCGGCAGCAAACATATTCCTCGATCCCCTTCTCATGATCAATGGCATGCCTCAACTGGGATTGGGCACCAGCAGCCTCCTTTATGCAAATCGCCATCTCTTGATCCGCCCTGGTTCGGCTCAGCGCCGCTTCCGCCCGGGTGTCAACTATCTCGCCCCTGACCTTCGAGAGTTCAGACTCCAGTTTCTCGATCATATCCGCTTGAATATTTGCGTTACATCGGGACAAGTTGAGCTGGGCCTCGAAGGCAGGAATCTTGGCTGAAGCACTCGCCTCCTCCAAAGCTTGAGCCCGCACCTGGCCCCTTAGTTCCTCGCAGGCTTCCCTGAGACGATTCACCTCACCCTTGAGGTGCTCCACGGCCTCTGTCTTTTTTTGCAGCTAGCACGGCAAGAAGAAGTTAGCCTTGAAAATTAAAGGGAAGCGAAGAACGCATTGCGGGAAGTTACCTGCTCCACCAAATAGCTCTCATAGTTCGAGTCCCGATTCACCTCATATTGCCAATGCTACAGCTCAATTCTTTCTCCTTGCAAAGAAGCCTAAGGGATTCTCCCTCATCCCGAACCCTTTGGAACTTGGCCTTTTGATGAAGCAACTCGGATTTGAGCCTGTCACAGGCCTCCGCAGGAAAGATTTAATGAGGAGAGAAAGACGCGGGGTATGAGAGAATTATGCGCGAACTCACCGTAAAATGAAGATGGCAAGTTTTCCCCAAATTGGAACACACTCCTGATAATACCGCTCCCGCAACCCCGGAAGAACCGACTTCGGGCACAACATACTCATTCGAGGTAGTCGCTCGCCGAGAAATAGGTAACCCGAGGACAGCCTACTCGGGTGGTGCCCCGTCCTCAGAAATACGAACCCGGCTAGCGCCACTAGAAGCTCCTTTGCATGATGAGTCCCGGACCCTCTTGCTGCTACCGTCTCTCAGCTCAGAGGCCAACGACTCCAACTCCTCTCCGGGAAAGCGCTGCCTCGCCTCGAGAAACCGCCCGATATCTACAAAAACAACGTGTCCAGCGTAGATGATATGGAAAAATGCCGCCTCAGGAACATATCAGCAGAAAAGAAAGGCTACACACGCACAAACCTCGATGATCCACTCCCCACCTGATGCGAGACACAGCTCGCCACCTGCGTTCATCGTAAGACGAATGGGTCACCAGCCTCCGAACCCAGCCGGGCAAGTCGTGAACTTGGCCCGATGCCCACGAAGTTGCTGCAACAAAGGGAATAATACTGATTACTTGGTCGAGTTTCGCTATGAACAAAAATGAAGGAACGGCGAAGCGCCTCACTTACGTACGTAATTCCACCCTTCGGGGTACGGCAGGAACTCCGCAGGGATGACATCGGTCGTCCTAACTCGGACAAACCAACTGATCCACCCTCGATCTCCACCTTCATCATCGTCAGCAACGAAGGGCGTGGGCGAGCGATCCCTCAAGGTTAGCAGTCCTCGATGGTGGAAAGGCCGATACAGCCTGATGAGATGGTCAAGCCTGAACTCAAGTCCGGCCTTCTCCGCAAAAAATCTCATCATCAGCACCGTCCGCCAAAGCGACGGATAAATTTGCGCCAAGGTAACCCGATACTTCAAGCAAAAGTCGAGCACGACCTTATCAAGAGGGCCAAAGGCAAAAGGGTATAAGTACATGCTCAAAAACCCATCAGCAGAGTCCGCGATACCTTCACGAGGGGAAAGCACCCACAGTGTCATCCCCTCGCTCCACCCACAATATCGCCTCGCCGTCTCCAGGTATTCCTCTCTCATCAAGGACGCCGACTCTAGAGCGAAGCCCTTCGAAACTCCAACACCGGGAACGGCATCCCCTGCCTTTTGCCTTAATGGTTCCGAAGTGGTCTCCTTAACTGAAGCAGAACTAACAAAATAAAGCAATGAAGCGCAGATACTTTTCGCGCTTTAGATGATAGGGAGCCCTATGTCGAGACGGAAGAACAGCTGCCCAAAAATAGTGAAGTCTTACAAAGAGGCCGAAGCTACACCTCTTATATACAAAAGACAGTGGCAAAGTCACCTGCCAGATGTAAGCTCCAGGAAGCGAATGGCCTCGATACGGATCGACGGGTCAATACCCGACCCAAGAAACATCCTCCAACCGACAACCAAGCTCAAGGATTCACACGAATTATCTCCAAGCTCCAGGCAGCGTTTCACATTTGGAACCTCCGTCCGCCAAGAAGCAGGGCCGCAGTGAGCTCCATGGCGCCAATGCCATACGCGAGGTGCGCGCCCGGGGTCGCAATTCCTTCTCCGGAGGAGTAGACCCGGGAAGATCCGATCTCCAAAACTCGACAAGGTCCCGCGGAAGCTCCCTGCACATAGGCAAACTCCTCGAACGGGAGCCAACCTTACACTCTTTTAAGGAATTGTCCACATCAAAATCAACAAGACCCACCGAGGCGTCCAAGGATGACCTTCATCCGGGGTATCGTTCCCAAAGGCCCCAAAATTTGATGCAAGATCTCTAAACAAACAAACAGGCCCCGACAGCTCGAGCCTATCCGGTCGGTCCCGCATCAAGCCAAATGAACGACAAAAAAAAAAGCAGGAAAGAGCCTTTCCCATCAGCTAGGGATCAAAACAGGTATCACGGCAAAGTACAATGGCCCACAAGTAATAGAAGGCATTTAAAAATCCCGAAGGGCGTGAAAGCAAACAAGCGCCAGAGGAGAAGCAAAGATCTATCTCACGCGGCCCAAAGGGACAATCTACGCCCAGATCAATAAGGTCTCCGAGGTACCCGAGGACGGCCTACATCCGGAGCGGTGCCCCCGGAGGCCCCGGAATTCAACACGCAATCTCCGAATAACTCGGGAGACTCTTACAAGCACCAACCTGTCAGATCGACCTGAAATTGTCCCAAAGGACGACAGTAAGACCGAAAAGGCCCATGTTAATCGGTGGGAAATCAAAGCGAACGCTCACATCCAAAATTAATATCACCGATCAGCAACACGAAGGAATGCATCTGAAAAGCCTCAATGGGCATGAAAGCGTAAGGAAATAGAGCAACTTCGAAAGCAGAGGACAACAAAGTTCATTTTTCATTTATGAAGTTTACAAAGTACAAAAATCCCCAAGTGGTCACAGCGTTCGATTACAAAGCCCCGGAGGGACATCACATACAAAGTACAAAAGCCTACAAAGGGTTCCCGACACGGGTACGACAAAAGAAAATACTTGAGGAAAGGGTCTCAAACCTATTCTACCCTCGAAGGAAGTATCTCCAGGATCGCCCCCGGAAGCCCTATCTCAGCTGTCCACTTTGACACAGCTGCGGAAGAGCAACCAGGGAGCAGGAAAGGACGACAAAGTGCTACAGCTCTCCAAAGCTCGAGGACCCTCTTTGGCCAAGGAGGCTTCGGAGAGGAAGCGGGCCGAACAATCCTCGGACCTGCTTGCACGGGTACTTTAAATACACTTCTTCAAGCAGCGAGCCGTGCAAGCTCCCGGTTCAGGACGGAGTTCCACGTCGAGCCGGGGTATGAAGGTGAGCAGCGGTGGATATTCCGTGCCCCCTTTTGAGTAGCGGTGCATAATTCGAATAACCATCTAAGCAAAGGTGAAACCAACTCTCCATCCATCACCATCTCGAGCCAACGGCAGCAGCAGCGACCGACGTACATGTTTACGTTCGGTGAAAGTAGACCCCGACAGAAGGCTTCGACGCGGCCCGGAGGATCCCCTCCAAACAGCTTCAAGGTGGAAGGTTCCCACCATGATACTCAAAGACAAAAAAAAGACGATGGGAAGGAAGAAGCAAAACGTATCAACAGAAGTGTTGAGATGAAAATATGCAATACCACAAAACGCCTTCATTTATAGGGAGAAAACAACACGGCCGTCGATGCCCTGAAGGCTGACTGACCGGTGTAATTACTACGTCCTTGAAAAAATGAACCAACGGCAGCACTTTGCCTCGAGGAGAGGAAGCGATAGGACATCGAGTAAAGACCTGTGAGACACGCCATCGGCTACGGAAGAGCGTGCCCCAATTTGAATCGTCATTATAGCGTCGCCAAAAGGAGCTCGATGAGTCGAGTGTCAGAATCATTTCCCATCACTTCATCATGGGAAACGCGGAGACTATCTGTACGCGGTAAAAATCAGAAGACTTGATTTTTGCTATCAAGACAATTTGGGAAGCCTCCCTCGAGACCCCGAGGATAGAAGGCTATGGTCGAGTCCTCGACCTCCGGACTCATCGAGGTCCGAATCAAAAGAAGCAGCGCTCGAGGTCAGGGTAAGAGAAGATGACTCCGGAGCGCATGGCTACACCTGACAGGGTCGGTCTATCTGTAACCTACTGAGATGACGAGCGATAGGCCATCCCATCTTTCTACTCTTGTAAATAATATATGCATATTTTATTGAGTCCCCTCGCCTATATAAGGGGGACTCACCCCACCTTTTAGAGGACTGATGTTGCTCCACTTCTCCAATAAGCAATAATATCTCTCTCCCTCTCTCTCTCTTTCTTCTAAATTATCAGTGTTCTTTGACCCCGAGGTCGCCCTAATATTTTATTGTTCTTCATTTGTTCTTCATCATTTAGCTCAAGATTGACGGTATAAAGCCTTGTATGCACGTACTTATCTGTTATCCCCTTCCCGATTACCCTCGGCAAAGTTATCTTCGATGGGCCCGAGGTAGGCTCGAGGCCTGGCCCCGAGGTATCTACAGGCTTGTCCTAAGAACGGGAACGTCCCTTACTGGTTCGATTATCGTTTTTGGCTAGCTCGATCTTTACTGTTTTTACTCCATATTTAGCACTACTCACCCTCTCAAACTAGCTCAGGAATAGATCACGTATTTTTATAATCCCATTTTACAAATTTAATTGTTGTTACCATTTTCACGGTAAACAATATGCAGTCATGTTTTGGTGTTGCGTATAGTTATTGATACGGTGAGCGTATGTTGGAACAGGCCTGGCAGAGAATTCTGGATGATGGAATTGGGCTCTAAGGCTTATTTGCTTAAGTGAAAAAGAATATCTTCATATTGATCGAGGTAGGGAGCCCAGCTGAGTTGTGGCAGCACGGGTAGGTGCTCGAGGTGTTAAACAGTGATTCTGGACAACCCATCACAGTTCCTAGCATGTTCGAGGACGAACGTATGTTTAAGTGGGAGAGAATGTAACAACCCGACCGGTCATTTTGAGCCCTAGCCCGCCGTTCAGCAGTTCTAGGCCATGAGCAGCTCCATTTCAGGTATTACGACTTGTACGCGTGGTCAGAATTGAATTTTGGGAAGTTCAGGGTTGATTCGGAAGGAGAATTTTCATTTCGGAAGCTTTAAGTTGAAGAATCAACTAGGATTGGTTTTTGAGTAAACAACCTCGGAAGTGGGATTCGAAGGCTCCAACAAGTTTGTATGATGATTTCGGACTTGGCCGTATGCCCGGATCGGGTTTTGGATGACCAGGGAGCGTTTTGGCGCCTATTTTGGAAGTTAGCATTTTGGAAGAAATTTCATAAGTTTGGGTTGAAGTGCATTTCAGTGCTATCGATGTCCGTTTGGCAATCCGAGTCTGGGGGTAGCTCCGTATGGTGATTCTGGTGTTGGGAGTGCGATCGGAAATGAATTCGGAGGTCCGTGGGTCATTTTGGAGTCATTTGGCTAAAGATAGAAATTTGAAGGTTTTTGAGAAGTTTGACCGGAGGTGGACTTTTTGATATTGGGTTCGGAATCCGATTCCGGAAGTTGGAGTAGGTCCGTAATGTCGAATATGACTTGTGTGCAAAATTTGAAGTCAATGGGACGTGATTTGATAGGTTTAAACATCTGAAGTAGAAGTTTGAAATTCTAAAGTTCATAAAGCTTGGATTGGAGGTCCATTCGTGGTTTTAGCATTGTTTGATATGATTTGAGGCCTCGAGCAAGTCCGTAATGTGTTTTGGGACTGGTTGGGGTCCCGCGGGGCCTCGGGTGGTTAACGGATCGAAAATAGAATTTTGGAGGAGTTGAAGTTGTTGGTTGCTGGAGTAACCGCAACTGCAAAAATAGGGCCGCAGGTGCGGAGCCGCAAAAGCGGCCTTCGTGCCGCAGAAGCGGAAATGGGCGGCTAGGCATGGTACCGCAGATGCGGTCATTTTGCGCTGATGCGGGACCGCATCTGCGGAAGCAGAAGCGCAGAAGCGGGCTGGGGCAACCGGAGGAAGACCGCAGAAGCGGCTGTTGGTCTCGCACCTGCGGAACTGCAGAAGCGGTCAAGTGACCGCAGGTGCGGAAACTACTGGAGGCAGAGAGTGTTTTAAAAATCGGGATTTGGCCATTTTCTCTCATATTTTCTTGGCTTGGGCAATTCTTGGAGGGTTTCAAGTGGGGATTTTCATCATTAATGATAAGGTAAGTTAATCCCACCAATCTTGAGTTAAATACATTGAATATATATGGATTTTAGCAAGTAAATTGGTATAAATTTGGGGTTTTGGTAGAAAGACCTAGAAATTTATATTGTTGGAATTTGACCACGATTTTGGGTATGGAATTAAGATAAAATTATATATTTGAGTTCGTGAGGCTATGGGTAAACTTATTCTTCGAAAATTTTGGAAATCCGGGCACATGGGCCCGAGGGCGTTTTTGTCAACTTTTCGATCGGGGTTAGGAATTGTTATAAATTGGATTGTAGTGAGTAATTGAGCATATATTAAAGGATTTGTATAACTATTGGCTAGTTTTGGAGCGTTGTGCATCAATTTGAGTTTTCGGAAGGGCGTGGAAGGCCAGTTATAGATCTTCGGAGCGAGGTGAGTCTCCTTTCTAACCTTGTAAGAGGTAATTGTCCCCATACGTGAAATAATTGGTTATGTGCTCCTATTTGTGGGGTCTACGTACGCACGAGGTGACGAGAGTCCGTGCGTAGCTACTAATATGTGCAAGTCCGGGTAGTCTAGGACCCAAAAAGCATGCTATACTTGGAATATCTATGATCTTATTGACAATTGAATTTCTTAAATCCTATCTAATTGGTAAGTGAATTTCTAAGAATATTAAACTTTATTTTCTTGAATTGATAAAAGAGAATTTGGCTTTTCCTTGGATAATTGTTCCCTGATAAATTTAGGATTGACTGATTGTCGTGTTTATTCATATTTGACCGCATCGCACGTATGATTCGCGAGCGGGGTAATAGATGCATCTATGGTTTGGGCCGCTCGACCCTCGGCAGTGCACATTTTACATTTATGTTGGATCGGGCCGTACGACCTCGGCATGAGTTGCGCATGTTTGAATTGCTTGCCTTGAGATTTATTGATATTGCTGTCTCCTCTCCCGCCTTGAGATAATTGTTAATTAATGGATTATGAATCCGGAGACTATAAATAAAAGGAATCTTTCACCTGTTTAGTGACTCCTTTAAATTTACTGTTGTTCTTAATAAATCCCTGAGTCATCGCATTAATAATATTATTACTAGACCTTTAGTAAGTGTCGAAGTTGCCATCTCGTCTCTACTTATTCGAGATTAGGCGGGATGCTTACTAGTACACATTGTTTTTGTACTCATACTATACTTCTGTGCATTTTTGTTGCACAGGCACATGCACCTCTAGTGGCCTAGTGGGCGTAGAAGCATGATTGACACGGAGACTAGGTGAGCTGTATTTCCTCGAGGCAACCCGCAGCTAGTATAGTCTCACTCAGGATTCTATTTATTTTCTGTCCAATTGTATTTCGGACAGCTGTTGTACTTTATTTGATTTTCTTAGAAATTGCTCATGCACTTGTGATACCGGGTTCTGGGATGGTTATGAAGTATTTTGTATTAATTGCTTATCATTTAATTTGAATTGAAGCGATTATCTTTTTAATTGGTAAATTTGAAGGAAAATCATAGATTTCAAGAGTATTAAAACGAAAATTTAACTAAGTATTTTTGGTTGGCTTGCCTGACAGTGGTGTCCGGCGCCATCACGACCCTTAGTGGATTTTGGGTCGTGACATAGCCTAACCTCGGCGAAGTAGTGACGAGGCTAGGACAAGACTACCAAATAAACCTGTACAGTTATATAATATACAGCGGAAAGTAAAACAGAAATAAACAAGTAAGGATGGAAGGGGGAAAACTTGCTTCGGGGAATATCAGGTAAAACAGAATATCAAGAGAATTATAAATGAACCAAAATCCAACTACTAACAAGGATAAGGAAAACAAAGACAGAATTCACTTTCATTTCTCATCTTGTTATAGGCGTGCAACCCGCTCCCATTTCACGTATCTCGTTGCAGGCGTGCAACCCGATCCCATATCATATATCCCATGGCAGGCGTGCCACCCGCTCCCATTGATATATCTCGTGGCAGGCGTGCCACCCGCTCCCATTTTATTCATCTCGTGGCACCCGTGCCACCCGCTCCCATTTCATTTATCTCGTGGCAGGCGTGCCTCCGGCTCCCATTTCATATATCTCGTGGCAGGCGGGCCACCCGCTCCCATTTCATATATCTCATGGCAGGCGTGCCACCCGCTCCCATTTCATATATCTCGTGGCAGGCGTGCCACCCACTCTCATTTCATTTATCTCGTGGCAGGCATGCCACCCGATCCCAGTTACAAATCAACAACCACCACAAAGAATCCCGGCAAGGGAACAAGAGCAATATAATAACATCCCGGCAAGGGAACAATAAGATTTCAACAACATCCCGACAAGGAACAATAATATTAAAACAAACATCCCGGCAAGGGAACAATGATGATAGTAACATGTGAGGCACAATAAACCACAACGGAGTCATAACAATTATGATACAAGACTCACAAGCATGCTTGATACCGACGTATAGATACTCGTCACCATGCCTATACGTCGTACTCCACAATTAAAAGGTAGCAAATACGACACGACTCCTAGTCCCTCAAGCTAAGGTTAGACCAAACACTTACCTCGAACTTCCACGGCCAACTCAAGCCTCAAACGCCGCTTTCCCTTTCGAATTTGGCTCCAAATCAATCGTATCTAGACATAATCGACTTAATAACATCAATAAACGCCAAACAATCCAATTCCAATGCTTAATTATAACTTTCCAATCATTCTTTCCAGAAACCCAAAAATTGACCCCGGGCCCGCTTGGTTAAAACACGAGGTTTGGACAAAAACCCGATCACCCATTCACCCACGAGCCCGAATATATAATTTGTTTTGAAATCCGACCCCAAAACGAGGTCAAATTCCCAATAATCAAAAAGCCCTAACTCTACCCAAATCCCTAATTTTCTACCCTTAATCTCATGTTTTAGGCCTAAAAATCTGGTGGCTGTTGATAAAAATGGAAGAAAACGAGCTTAGGATTACATACCTATGAAGCTATGGTGAAGTTCCTCTTCAAAAATCGCCCAAGAGGTGTGGAGAAGATGAAGTTTATGAAAACTGGTGGAATTCCCGTAATGTATTCTGTTTTTGAACTTAAAAATAACTGGGCGAATTTTCTCTACGCATTCACGATAAGCTCATCGCGCTCGTGATGAGTTAGGCCTGACAGACCTTCGTGTTCGCTATAGAGGGCTCGCGTTCGCGGAGCTTTGGCCCCTAGAGCCTTCGCGTTCGCGGGCCAGTGGCCGCGTTCGCGTAGGGTAAAATGTGAACCCCTCCCCCAGGCCTTTAACCGTAAGCGTTCGGGGGTGCTTGGTCACGTTCGCGAAGGGTATCCCCCCTTTAGCCTCGCGTTCGCGTCACCAGCCTCGCGTTCGCGAAGAAGAAATTTGGCACCTAGGAGATTTGCCTTACGCGTTCGCAAGTGGGCCCACGTGAACGCGAAGAATAAAATCCCTGGGCACTGAACAGCAAAAACCTGCAACTTTTTATGAGTTCAAAACCTTCTGAAACTCACCCGAGCCCTCGGAGCTCCAAACCAAACATACGTACTAACTCAAAAACATCATATGAACTTATCTGTGCGATCAAATCACCAAAATAACCTCTTCAATAACGAATTAAACCTCAAAATCAATAAGATTTCTCAAAACTTCTTTAAACATCATTTTTTGCATTTAAGGTCCGAATCACGTCAAATGGATCCCGTTTCTTACCAAAATTTACCGACAACACATATAAATCATATTGAACCTGTACCGGGCTCCGGAACCATAATACGGGCCCAATACCACAGGTTTCACATAACATTTCACTTTCAAAAATCTTTATATTTTTCAGAAAATAATTTCTTCTAAAAACTCATTTCTCGGACTTGGGACCTCGGAATTCGATTTCCGGCATACACCCAAGTCCCATATTTTTCCAGCCAAAATTTCAATATTTTCACAAATTTTTCACATAATAGCTTTCCGGCTACGCGCCCGGACTGCGCACGCAAATCAAGGTGAAGCTAAAAGTGGTTTTTAAGGCCTCGAAATATAGAATTCATTTTAAAAACAAGTAATGACCCCTTTGGGTCATCACAGGTTTTCCTCCCAAAACTGAAGAAGGTACTCTGTTAATCAAATATACAACAGTCTTCACATAGTCACCCCATAATTTGATAGGTATACCACTCTGAAACTTCAGTGCCCTGGCTACTTCCAAGATGTGTCTGTGCTTCCTTTCAATCACCCCATTTTGTTGGGGTGTATAAGGACAGCTACTTTGGTGTAAAATGCCAAAAGATGACAGCAATTCATTACACTGTGTATTGAAGAACTCAGTCCCATTATCAGATCTTACAATCTTAACACACAAACCAAAATGATTCTACATTAAAGATAGAAAATTCTTCAACATAACACAAACTTCACATTTTGACTGAATCAAACAAGCCCAAGTGTATCTTCTGAAATCATCAACAACAGTAACCAAATACTTTTTTCTATCATAAGTGGGTACCTTATAGGGTTCCCAAACATCTAGATGAACAAGTCCAAAAATAGCTAAGGACTTAGAATTGCTAATAGGAAATGATAATCTACATTGTTTAGCTAAGGGACATATAGAGCAAGATTCTAATTGTCTAGTATTTATTCTGCCTTGTAGGGATGAAATGTGTTGCATAGCTTTCAATGAAGCATGACCTAGCCTGAGATGCCAAAGTGCACTCTCTGTGTGTTCTTTTGATACTGATCCAGTTGCTGCTACTGCACCTCTTTTCTTCAGTATATATAAACCTCCAGACTTCTTACCAATCCCCAATACCTTGACATTGTAGAGCTCCTGTAATAAACAGAAGTCAAGATAAAATCCAACAAAGCATTCAAGGTCCTCTGTTAGCTTTGCTACAGATAATAGATTAAACTTAAAGTCTGGCACATATAGGACATCTCTAATGCACTGGTCTCCTAGAATCACTACATCCTCGTGTATGTTATCTCAACTCTACTTCTGTAACGACCCGACCGGTCGTTTTGAGCTCTAGCGCGTCGTTCAGTAGTTTGAGGCCATGAGCAGCTTCATTTCAGGTATTATGACTTGTGCACACGGTCGGAATTGAATTCCGGGAAGTTCGGAGTTGATTTGGAAAGAGAATTCTCATTTCGGGAGCTTTAAATTGGAAGAATCGACTAAGATTGGATTTTTGAGTAAACGACCTCGGAATCGGGATTCGAAGGTTCCAGCAGGTTCGTATGATGATTTCAGACGTGGGCGTATGTCCGGATCGGGTTTTGGAAGACACGGAAACATTTTGACACCTATTGTGGAAGTTAGCATTTTTGGAAGAATTTCATAAGTTTGGGATGAAGTGCATCTCAGTGTTATCAATGTCCGTTTGGGAGTGCGAGTCTGGCAATAGCTCCATATGGTTATTATGGTGTTGGGAGCGCGATTGGTAGTGAATTTGGAGGTCCGTGGGTCATTTTGGAGTCATTTGGCTAAAGATAGAAATTTGAAGGTTTTTGAGAAGTTTGACCGGAAGTGGACTTTTTGATATCGGGGTCGGATTCCGATTCCGGAAGTTGGAGTAGGTCGTAATGTCAAATATGACTTGTGTGCAAAATTTAAGGTCAATCGGACGTGATTTGATAGGTTCCGACATCGAATGAAGAAGTTTGAAATTCTAAAGTTCATTAAGCTTGGATTGGAGGTCGATTCATGATTTTAGCGTTGTTTGATATGATCTGAGGCCTCGAGCGAGTCCGTAATGTGTTTTGGGACTGGTTAGTATGATTGGTTGGGGTCCCAGTGGCCCCGGATGGATTCCGGACGGTTAACGGATCGATTAGAAATTGAAGGATGAGCTGAAGGGGGTCTGGTTGCTGGTGTAACCGCTTCTGCGGAGGTTTCACCGCAGAAGCGGCCCCGCAGAAGCGAGGAAGCGAACCGCAGAAGCAGTTAGAAGTGAAGGAGTCAGAGGCCGCAGGTGCGAAGAAAATTCCGCACCTGCGCGATCGCAGATGCGATCGGTGCGGCGCAGAAGCGGGCTGGGGCAGCTGGAGGAGGACCGCATAAGCGGTATTGGAACCGCACCTGCGGAACCGCAGAAGCGGTCAAGTGACCGCAAGTGCGAAAATGCTGGAGGCAGAGAGGTTCTTTTAACTCGGGGGTTGGGTTCATTTCAACCCTATTTCCTCCATTGGAGCCGAATTTTGGAGCAACTTTGAGGTGCCATTTTCACCACCAAGCATGAGGTAAGTGGATTCTACTAGTTATGAGTTAATACTTGGATTATATACGGATTTGAGCATGAAAATTTGGTAGAAATTGTGGGTTTTTGGTAGGAGACCTAGGAATTTATATTTTGGATTTTTACCACGATTTTGGGCATGGAATTAAGAGAAAATTTTATATTTGAGTTCGTGAGGTCATGGGTAAACTTTTTCTTTGAAAAATTTCGGAATCCGGGCATGTGGGCCCGAGGGCAATTTTGTCAACTTTTCGATCGGGGTCGGGAATTGTTATAAATTGGATTATTATGAGTAATTGAACATATATTAATGGATTTGCATAATTATTGGCTAGTTTTGGAGCGTTGTGCATCAATTTAAGTCTTTGGAAGGCGTGGAATGTCGGTTATGGAACTTCCGAGTGAGGTGAGTCTCCTTTCTAACCTTGTAAGAGGGAATTGTCCCCATAGGTGAGTTAATTTGTTATGTGCTCCTAATTGTGGGGGCTACGTACGTACGAGGTGCCGAGAGTCCATGCGTAGCTACTATTATGCTTAAGTCCGGTAGTCTAGGATCCAAAATCATGTTTTACTTGTAATATTTGAAATCTTGTTGTCAAATTGAAATGCTTAAAACATATTGAAATGTATGAAAGAATTTATAAAAACTAGACATTCATTTCTTGAGTTTTAAAAAGATAGTTTTCCTTTTATTGGATAACTGATTCCCTAATGGTTTCTTGATTCACTGTTTGGAGTGTTTATTTAAATTTGACCGCGTCACATGTGTGATTCGCGAGCGGAGTAATAGATGCATCTATGGTTTGCGCCATTCGACCCTCTGACAGTGCACAGTTTAAATATTGTTGGATCGGGCCGTACGTCCTCGGCATGATTTGCGCATGCTTGTATTGCTTGCCTTGAAATCTATTGAAGTGATATTGTTCCTCCCGGTTTGAGAATAAATGTATAAATGATGAAAAAGGGATTTGAGATTTTCCTATAAAAGAAAGAATTGCTTACTTGCTTCACTTTATTGAATTACAATCATGCTTATATAAATCCTCAATTTGTTACATTATCGATTTATCACTATTGGACCACTACTAAGTGTCGAAGTCGACCTCTCGTCTCTACTTCTTCGAGATTAGGCGGGATACTTACTGAGTACACGTTGTTTTCGTACTCATGCTACACTTGCTGTGCATTTTGTTGCATAGGTACAGGTATTCCTAGCGGCCTACTGCGCGTAGCAGCATGGATGATACGGAGACTAGGTGAGCTGCATTTCTCGAGGCGACCCGCAGCCAGTATAGTCTCCTTCAGAGTATTGTGCTGTATTTTCATTCCTGTCCACTTTGTATTCCGGACAGTTACTGTATTTTATTTCATTCCCTAGTAAACGCTCATGCACTTGTGACATCGGGTTCTGGGATGACTATGGGGTATCTTGTATTAACTTCTTAACATTTATATTTAGTTTGAAATAATTAAGGAAATCATAGTTTTCAAAATTCTCAAAACAAGAATTTAATTAAGTATTTTGGTTGGCTTGCCTGACAGCGGTGTCTGGCGCCATCACGACCCTAAGTGGATTTTGGGTCATGACAACTTCCTATTGGTAATTGCACTCCACTTCCTTCATTTGCCTCTAATCCTTTTGTATTGTTTAAAACATTCTTATTGCAAGTAATGTGATGTGTTGCTCCAGAATCTACTATCCGCTCTCTTAGAGAAGCACTGGATAATAAAACAACAATACCTGCCATATTGATAGAAGTCTCACCACGAGATGGCTTGTTCAGCAATCCCACCAGTTGTTTATATTGTTCTTCTGTCAGGAAGTGTCCTTGTCCTTATGGAAGGCTTCCACTACTGTTGGTTTCTTCTACAGTAACATTGTTGACATAAGTTCTTCCTCCTGCTCCTACTGGTTTCTTTTTACTCATGAAATCAGCTAGATATCCAATAATTTTGTAACAGTTTTTTTAGGTGTCCTTTGTATCCACAGTGCTCACAGATTAACCCTGCTTCCTTAGGCTTGAAGCCTTGAGTTCTTCCTGCTAACATAGTTAGAGGGTCTCTATTTGCATCACCAATACCCAAAGATCTTTGACTTTCTTCCTATGTTACTATAGCATATGCTTCATTCGCAGTAACTACAGGTCTTCTCAGCAGCACATTACTTCTTACATTACTATAGCTTTCATTCAATCCCATTAAAAACTAATAACCTCTGATTAGCTAGATGTTCTATGGATGGCCTAGCTTCTTCACAATCACATGAAAACAAAGGAACTAACACATCTAGTTCACTCCACATATCATTCATCTTCGAGTAGTAAGTAGTTATTGAATCTCTACCTTGTTTCAAACTGGCGATTTCTGACCATAGATGATATATTCTAGTAAAACTGCATCTATCAAACCTTTCCTTGAAATCGCTCCACACTTTCCTCGCACTAGACGCAAACATGATGCTGGGCATCAATTCAGCTGCAATAGTGCTACCAATCCAATAGAGTACAATTGCGTTGCACTTCTCCCATTGTTCAGCAAGTTCGCCTCTAAACATAGTTTTTACACAGGTTCCGTCAACGAATCCAAGCTTACTTTTTCCCATAAGAGCTAGCTTCATTGCCCTACTCCACAAGGCATAATTCTCAGGCCCTGTGAGTTTAATTTGGACTAGAACAAGTCATGGTGAATCTGTCGCTTGAAGAAACAACGGATGATTGTGTTCGAGTGAAGAAACCTCATTTCATTCCATCGTGAATTAGTCTAAAACAATCGATTTCGTCAGATCTCAGTTCAGCAGTCGCCGGAAGTCGCGTCGGAGCCCTAGTTTCAGAATTGCTGCTCTAACACCATGTTAACTTGAGCTAGATTGAGCAATTGAAACACTACATGACACAGCCAAGAACAATTTCCATTGATTGAATTGGAAGAATCTAGAGAGAGAAAGATTGAGCTTAGCAGTTAGGAAGAAGGTCGGTTATGTACAAGTAAATCTGATTTCCAGATTTACTATACTATATAACAACTTATTTTTCATATACAACTAACTACCCCAAACTTCCTATTATTATATTTCAACCACTGGCTCTCAATAAATACAAATTGGGTGAAATAAAAATCTACACTTCATCCACAAATGATTTCCATAACTCTGGGTTTTCACAATAATCTTGAAGTAGTTTAGGAAAATAACTCATGAACATCGTAGCTTGCTTTAGGCGCGATTAATAAAATAATTGTGGCCACGGGTACGGTTCCCGTGGCATGGTCACGATACGCAATCCCAATTCGAGTGTGCGTTTCACGTGACTCGACCACAACTTCAAATAATAATAAAATCAACATGTTGTGGATCGCGGGTGCATTTCATGTGACGCGATTCGCAATTTGTACAAAACAATAAGTGTGCGACATCGTGACTTATTTGAATTAATTCAATAAATAAAAATAGTGGTTAATTGATTAGTTAAAAGCGGGTAAAAAGTTAAAAATAAATAATAGGTTTAAACAGGTAATAAATCAGATAATTAGGCCAAGTATTAATTGTTAAGCGACCGTGCTAAAACCACGGAACTCGAGAGTGCCTCACACCTTCTCCCGGGTTAACAGAATTCCTTACCCGGTCTTCTGATTTTCGCAGACTTTAAGCGGAGTCAGTTTTCCTCGATTTAGGATTTAAATTAAATCGGTGACTTGGCACACCATAAATTATTCCAAGTGACGACTCTGAATTAAATAAATAATCTCATTTTGAATAATGTCACTTTAATTGGAAAAACTCCCCTATCCCCTCGGGAAAAATGAGGTGTGACAGCTCTGGCGACTCTGCTGGGGAATAAGAACCCAGAACTTCTGGTTCAGGGTTCAGAATTCGAGCTTAGAATAACTATTATACTTGGCTTTCGTTTATTATCTGATTTTTACGTGTTTGATCCTAATGTGCTAATTGCCGCTTTTTACCGCTTTGATATTCTGTGAACTGTATATAAAACTGTTACGAAACCCTTCTCCTCTCTGAGTCTTCAAAATCTTCTGGGAAGTTCACTCTGGCGTGACTTCTTTTCTGTTAGTGTCATACCCTAATTTAGAACAAGTATTGGATCAGTTACAAAGCCGGATGATCTTTTGGTTACCGGTACGTTCCCCCCCCCCCCCCC
>NW_017671930.1:84048-127881 GCF_001879085.1 Nicotiana attenuata | reverse complement strand
CCCCCCCTCCCCCCGGCTCGAGTTGTCTGTTCGGGTAAGCCGGGTCTAGAACAATACATCCAGGTTTTAAACCTAGAATAACATAGCCCCATGCCGGATCCCTAGTAGGAACGTTTGTTTGCATCACGTGCATTTGACTTTGGGGACTCAACACAAGGGTTGGGTCCATCTAGGACACGTGTACCCAAATTGAAAGACCATCCTGATGCTTTTTATGTGCTACTTGCGCATTTGTTTATTTCAGCTTGCATGTTGACTAACTTATAGAATAGGGAAATAAAATAAAAATAAAACGAAAAAAAAAAGAAAAGAAAAGAGTGAGAGGTAGGTATTTGAAATCCAATACTCTGCCGAAATTTTGGAAAAAAAAAAAGAGAAAGGAAAATAAGCCAATTTTTTCAAAAAGTCATGTTTCCCTGTTTTGTCAAAACTGACCGAACTACGCGGGTCTGATTCTCACCGGATGTGAGATACGTAGGCAAACCTCATCGGTTCCGGCCCACAATTTTCAAAAATATCCAAAAAAAAATTCCATTACTTCTTTCTTTTAGACTCCAATTTTTAAAAATACAAAAAATATTTTCTTTTATTTTCTTCTCAAACTCCAAAAATATTTTCACTCGTCTTTCGAAACTCAAAAGAAAATTCAAGATTCAAAATTTTTTTCTCTTTTCTTTTGAAGTATTTCTTTCATGAATTCAAAATAAAAGTGCAAAAATCCAAAAATATTTTATTTTCTACTTCAGAAGTTTTTTTTTCGAAATTCAAAAATAAATAGTCAAAAATCGAAAAAAGTTATATATATTTTCTTTCTTCTTTAGAAGTCTTTCTTTTCAAAAATTCTTAAAAGAAAAAGAAAAATTGAAATCCAAAAAAAAAATTCTTCCTTCTTTATAAGTCTTTCTTTCAGAATTTAAAAAAAAATTCAAAATCCAAAAAAAAGAGTTAGTTTATTTACTTTATTCCTGATCTTACCGAACTACGCGGTTCTGATTCTCACCGGATGCGCGACACGTAGGCAAACCTCATTGGTTCCGGACACCATTTTCAAAAAAATCCAAAAATATTTTTCTTTACTTCCTTCTTTAGAAAGTCTTTTTTTTAGACCCCAATTTTTAAAAATATAAAAAAAAATTTTGGTAATCTCTCTCAAAATCCAAGAATATCTTCATTCTTCTCTCGAAATTCAAAAGAAAATCAAGATTCAAAAAATATTTTCTCTTTTCTTTCAAAGTATTTTTTATCATAAATTCAAAGTAAAAGTCCAAATATTCAAAAATATTTCCTTTTTCTTTAGAAGTTTTTCTTTCGAAATTCCCAAAAACAAATTAAAATTCAAAAAAAAAGTTTTCTTTCTTCTTTAGAAGTCTTTCTTTCAAAAATTCTTAAGACAAAAAAAAAACAAATCGAAATCCAAAAATATTTTCTTTCTTCGGAAATTTTAAAAAAAAAATTTTAAATCCAAAAAAAAAGAGTTAGTTTATTTACTTTATTCCCGATCTTCCCGAACTACGCAAGATCTGATTCATGTTCCCACATGATACGTAGGAAACCCATGTCAGTTTCGATTGAATGTTTTTTTAAAAAAAAAAGAAAAAAATAATAATAATGAGGACCGACTGAGTCTATTCAAACGTGTCTTTTGTTTTTAATTGTAAAGAAAGTTTGTGGTGTGGCAAGCTGCACCATATCCATAATTCACAAGGTCCAAGAGAAAAATGCCAATGACAACTGATATCGAAGCTGTTACGAGTGGTCAAGAGACTCAGGGTCAGAAGGTTCAACAAGAGTCTACTATGGTTTAGGAAAATAGAATACTAAAACAGCAAATGACCGAAATGTGTCAAGCATGGCCCAATGGTCAAGGACCGCCTTTTACTATTCATGGTTTCCCAGAGTTCACACCCATCTCGACTACTACCAATCAGGTCTCATTGTCTGACCAATCCTATCCACCTGAGTTCAGTCTTTATCCCAACTGTACGGCTACAGTTGGAACTTTTGTTGTGCGCTTCCAAAGTGTGCTATTGACAACCAATCAGACAACCGCTACTGTTATGCCCGTCTTCACTGTCCCACAGCCGACGGTGGTGCACAGGAAAACTCATGAGCCACAGTTTGCTACCCAGCAAGAACAGTACCACTCTCGTGAGTACCACTCACACCTATTTGATCTTCCTGCAAAGATTGAGAAGCCTGCCCGAAAGATGGCACAAGAAGAAATGACCCAAAGAGTGAAAAGCTTAGAACAATACTTGAAAAACATACAAGGGTTGGCAGATCAGAAGAGTATTGCCTTCAAGGATCTATGTATTGTCACGCCCCAAAAACCAAGGAGCACGACCGGCGCTCAACCGAGTAAACGCGACTGAGCAAGCCTGCAAGGTTTCGTTCTACCCAAACTAATCCATGAATAAGGAGGAGATGAACTCCATTAATCATACATTGAACATATATCAATTACGACTTCTATTTCATTTCCATTAGCAACTTAAATCATAATTATCAAAATATTACAAGTTTTATAAGTCTTTGCCAAACATCAATATTTCTACTTTAATTCCAATACCCGGCACTACCCACAACCTGTTTATGGAGCCTCTAAATACAGCTGAAGAGTAATGTAATATGGAAATGCCGGTAACAAGGCTCCGGCTATACCTCAAATATAAAGTACATGATAAATAGATGAAATAGGACCGCGAAACGAAGTGGGGCTCACCAAGTCAGCTAAAAGGATGATGCGGCACTAGCTGCGACCAACACTGCCTGCTATAGAAACACCTACATCCATTTAAAGACGTAGCGCCCCCGGCAAAAGGGACGTTAGTGCCATCGAATAGCACTAGTACGTATAACTAAACACCATTTTACTAGAAAGAACTATCAAGCAAGAACAAAGAAATCACAAGAGTAAATCAAAGGTTTTAACCGGGCAGCACATCATCACATAAATGAACCATATAATCTTCCACATAATTTCCATATCTTAGTTGGGGTATTTCTTTCATATGCTCATCACTGTTCTCAACACCACCGCTATCTTGAGCGGAGTCCGATCACGACCCGATCGGCTAGGCTGCCTCATTTGAGACATATACCTCAATCACCATTTCATTTCCCTTTTTCGGAATTCAATATTTGCACATCACCACCATGTGTGCGCATGGTGTCCGATCGCGGCCCGATCGGCTAGGCCGCCTTACCTAGGCATTGTTCCTTTCTCATTAATTATCTCATTTGAATCTTTATTTCACATAGATCACATCAATTCATTGGCACTTAGGGCCACAGCTATCACATCATTCCAATTACAATGTCCATCTTGCAATATTATGGCCATAGGCACACACAAGCAGTTCAAGTTACAAACATAGGTAAACTTTCACACAATTAACATGATAATTTCGGTTTTAAAATCGGCTTATAGCCTAGGCATTTCAACACATGATTCGTATTCTTTACACTTCTCTTAATATCACGAATAGAATATTACTCACATTGAGGCACATCCTTCATGTACATATATGTATACATTTGCGAATCAATTAATGTGAAATGGCAATCAAACAATGTGAAATAACAATCAATACATCAACCAATTCTAGTCTTACCACACAAGCGTAAATGCCAACGGAGCTCAATTTCTGATAAAAGGGGGTTTAGCCATACATACCTCAATATAGCTTTTCTTAATCCTTTCAAAATTTCGAAACTATTAGCACTTCGATCTATTGTGTAAGAATTACAATTTGAGCCTAGAGTTAGAGACGAGCTTGAGATTTTAGCTTGTTTTAAGCATATTATCAAACACTAAAGGTGCATTGTGACCTTAGGTCCTTTTTTGAGAGGAATTTCTATCATTTTATACCCCCAATTGCCTTCTTTTTAGTTCACTACCTTCCAATACTCTATGGTTTGATATGCATGCAAGAAATTCATTCTTATACCCATGAACCCCCAAGCTAAGTACTCCTTCTAGTGTGAATTTGAAACCTGAGATTATGGGTCAAGTTTCTTACCTCTTGGTGTGAAGATTTAGGTGCCTCACTTGATTATCTTGAATGATTAGCAAGGTTCCATGGAGAAATTTTGATGGGAAGCACTTTCCCTCTCTAAGACCCTCTCTCTCTCTCTAAAAGCATCAGGAAATATGCTCAAAATGAGCTATAACACTGTATCTATCGATAGGGGGTCGGGTTTAAAATTTAGAAAATTGGAGCCCCGAGTCAGATCTGCGATCGCATTTGCGATCGCAAAGTCGACATGCGTTCCGCAAAATGGATAGCAAAATGCTTCCCAAAAACTGGACATACTGACTGAGTTTGCGGCAGAAATGTGGTCCGCATTCACATTCTGCGGTCGCAAAGTGCACCGCAGAACTGACCTTCACAAAATCCCAGGGAAATTATGCGACAACTTTGCGGTCCGCATTTTGATTTTGCGATCGCATAATTGACCGCATAGTTGACTTCAATTTTTGCTAACATACTGACTCACTCTGTGGCAGAAATGCGGTCCGCATACCTGATTTGCGACCGCATAATTGCACTTTTTTGGAAAACTTTGATTCTTGATTTTTTTTAAATGCATAGATCAGTCAAAAAGGGTCTGAACCGCGGCAAGCAAGCTCGCCGCGAAGAATTTTACACATCTCTAACACATATTCCTATTTTGGCACTACGAGCTTTCGGGTTCATAGCAAAAATCTTTCACGGGCCTCACACCACCTTACTTAGTATATGACTCATACACTCGTTTACCAAATCCAATTAATGCCCACCATGTTAATAGCACATAAAATGTTATAATTAGCCTACGTGGCATCACAAAAACCTAGATTACTATGGGGAAACATCATACTCCTAGTGCGACCTAATGGGAAATGCGCTTACGTACCCTTCATTATCAATTCTCATAACATCTATGGGGGAAAATTCTGAGAATTACATGTTCACCCTCCAAAACTCTAAATCTCTAGGCGAACACTCACATTAAACCCTTGATGACCTTCAACAATTACTCTAAGAGGTGCTATCATAAACTGACCATAAAATTACCTATCAAATATATATGTGATCACACTGCGAAGCTTCATCTTTGACTTGTCTGAACTTATAATACCCAATGGATCTAATACAATGAGGAACAACAGAGTTCAAGATCAGGCTGGAGTCATTCAGGAATCCATTAATGTGCCGAGCAGAGCATTTCATGAGGTTATATGCTAAGAGACACAAAGATTACTACTAACAATATTGACATGATTAATCATTGTGACGACATCAATTATTAGACAAATGAGGCATAGGGGTAACTCGTACATTAGCAATAGGAACCATTAAGGAGGAATATTCAAGTACGTGAACCACTCGTCTTCTAGAGTGTAGGAAAAATCCGTTTATCAAGAATAAGAATACTCTGGCACCTTGAATGCGATATGGGTTTCAAAATACATGAAGTTGAATTACACTCCTAACATTACTTGACACACGGAATCTATGCCACAAGCCCATGAGGATGAAAAGAAGTTGAACACTTATGAGATTATCATATCTCAAACAGCTTAACCCTTCATGATAGTTGATCCTATATGAGAGAACTAAAGATACGAACCCTTGTCTTTCAAATCAATATGCTCATGATATGTGCAAAAATCTAAAGGCATCTAATATATACCTTTCACGAGTGAAACCACATAGCGAGGACATCCTACCATAGGGGTGAAATCATGTATTGGTTAGAGGAGTTCCAATGGTTGACGTAATACTCCGGGAAGAAAGACAATTAAAACTCATATCCTCCTTAAGGAGGTGGAACGCAAGGGGTAGCAAAATCTCCCGCACATGACAATGACGTTGTCGATAATCCTAGAAGCCGAGTGAGTAGAAGGCCACGTAACCCATCCAATCCGACCCATTTAACACTTTTTGAAAAGGGGACACACTTTGGTTCGAAATCATGGCAATATGAGCTTGAACTTTAAGAAAAATCATTAATTTTGAAACCCATGAGACAAGCCCTCGTAGTCCTAGAAAATCGTCAACAATGGCAAGAAGGTACTTAAAACCATTACGAGTTGGTATAACAACAAGGCCTCAAAGTGCCCACATGGATAAGTTTGAAAGAATGAGACGTCTTACTGCATTTATCGTGAAAAAGTAACCTAGGTTATCTAGTCACATGGACAAGTAGAGCAGGTAGATGATTGTTTAGGAGAACATCTCATAAGGAGTGCGAGCAATATCTTTTTATCCTAACAGAAGGAACATGTCCCCATCCTCAATGCTATAAGACTCCCTCTTTGATGCCATGAAACATAAATGAATTTTACAATAAGAGTTATCAGATGAAATAGATAGTAAGGTAGCAAAACTAATGAGCACCATTTGGAACCAACGAGCTTAAACCAAGTTGAAGACATTAGAAGTCTGTAGAAAAGGAGAAATTTGCCCACTCCCAGGGCGCTTGTAGAGTACATAAAAGTGAGGTTAATTAAATAAGATCATATAGTTCGATAACTAGTCGAGACATTGAGATAGTATCGCATTGAAGATTACGGGTAAACAACACATGATGCAAGACAAATTAAAAGAAAGTGAGAGAGCCTTATGGAAGTAACCTTTACATTGTAACCACTAGGAAGGGTGGTAATATAAAGCGATTACGAGAATCTCCATTTTTTGAAAGAAGATCTCCGTATGAAGTCACATGATGTATAGCTCCAGAGTTCTAAAGTCCAATTATGTTTAGCAACTCTACTTCATAATGAACCACTACAACACACTTCTACACAACCAGCTATTACAAACCACATTGGGAGATGCTATAAGACTTGACTGAGAGAAAGGCTTTGACATATGAATGTGTTACTAGGTGTATTTCTCCTTGGTCAACCCAAAACCTAAAGGCGAGAGTTAGACTGATAAGCAGATCGTTGGACTAGCACAGGTGTAGATAATCCATTATCGAAAGGAGATCATTCAATCTCAGGAATTGCGGCATGCTATCAACCCTTAATGAACTTGAAGTGAGGTGGGAACCCAACGGGATAGTATAAAATGATCATGGAAGGTTTGAAGATGTTCATAATGAATTCTCCATGGATTTTGACTTGAGAACTACCGAGATGCTAATGACCGACAGAAAAACATGAGAAACAGGCGTTATGCTATAATAACCCCCAAAGGTGTGCTTGGTCTTGACGGAGAGCCTAGTAAGGGTCTTTTCGAGAAAGGAAGTGTTACAATGACTTATAGAAGGATATGTTCTCTCATGGTTATCGAACAAGTGTCGAGAAACTAGCACAACGAATTCACTAACTAAGGAACACAACTAACACTTGTTATGGAGGTGTAGAGAGAAAATAAACATTTGTTATAAGTTGGACATGCTTCTGCTATATTAGCTCCCAACTGCAATATACGGCCATGACACGAGCAACCACAATACTAGGACAAGGTGAGCTACTTACTGCGGGATGTCCCAAGTGGACACGAAAGTTATGGCGACACAAGATCTTCCTATGACGGGGATGTGAGGATCTCCATTCTCAGAGAGACTTTATGCACACAGTGACCATTTCGATTGACAGGCACTCATGTGATAGCTGTTAAGGTATGCTCTTATATTACTAGATAGTGAGAAGCTTTCATGATGATATTCGCAAGAGAATAGATTGACTTGTTCAAACCATGTAAGCCATTTACACAACTGAGTAGAAGAGTGACTCGAGAAGGATCGCAACACTGGGATGCTTTACATGGAACTCGACACCACATAGGTAAACTTTACGACGGTGCGTGCATCGGCACAAGTGGGCAGATGTTGTCCATTTCAATGAAATATTCTGTAAGAAATTCATCAGGTATAGTCCCTCGTTAAGAATTTAGGAACAGAAAGTGGGAAGTATTAATCCTAGAGTTATAACTCCATTCAAGGACGTGGTTATAGAACTTAATTCCACAAGAGGATGTAAATAAGAGAATTTGTAATAGAGTGGATTCACGAACAATACAACTCCTTCAAGGGGTAGGTACACACAAGTCTTTGTGACTCACATCTTATTAAGACGATGTTTATGAGAATTCTTCAATATGGATGTACATATACAATGAGTAGAAATTTTTTTTGATTTGACTCACTTAATGACTTTAGGTTGGTAGGGCAATAGCTTAATCAATACTCCTTGACTCCACATCCCTAACGTATGTTGGTACCATGCCGATATACTATAGGATTTGGTGGTGCAGAGACATTAATAGGAACAAGGGTACTCCCCTTAGCAACAAGCTCTACCAATCCCTCCATGGCTCGACACATTCTCCTAACAAACGCTTGGTCAATCTACCTCATATTCAATGATAGGGTCATTCCCTCCTTACTGCTTCCACAATCATGAATTACTCATCTTAATATTAAGAAATAGAATGGAAATTAGCTCCCTTTCTTGAGCTCTACTGCACGATCTTGGAGTATCAAAGAAGGGTGAAATTCCTAAATGTCCGAATAGCCTCCAACTTATAGATGTGGTCGACTACACACCGATAAGAAGGACTCTACTAGACACGGCTCCGAGACATCCTAGGACACTTTAAAACCTTAGGCTCTGATACCATGTTTGTCACGCCCCAAAAACCGAGGAGCGCGACCGGCGCTCAACCGAGTAAACCCGACTGAGCAAGCCTGCAAGGTTTCATTCTACCCAAACTAATCCATGAATAAGGAGGAGATGGACTCCATTAATCATACATTGAACATATATCATTTACGACTTCTATTTCATTTCCATTAGCAACTTAAATCATAATTATCAAAATATTACAAGTTTTATAAGTCTTTTCCAAGCATCAATATTTCTACTTTAATTCCAATACCCGGCACTACCCACAACCTGTCTACGGAGCCTCTAAACACAACTGAAGAGTCATGTAATATGGAAATGCCGGTAACAAGGCTCCGGCTATACCTCAAATATAAAGTACATGATAAATAGATGAAATAGGACCCCGAAACAAAGTGGGGCTCACCAAGTCAGCTGAAAGGATGATGCAGCACTAGCTGCGACCAACACTGCCTGCTATAGAAACACCTACATCCATTTAAAGACGTAGCGCCCCGACAAAAGGGACGTTAGTGCCAGCGAATAGCACTAGTATGTATAAG
Source organism: Nicotiana attenuata (assembly GCF_001879085.1). Taxonomy (NCBI): domain Eukaryota; kingdom Viridiplantae; phylum Streptophyta; class Magnoliopsida; order Solanales; family Solanaceae; genus Nicotiana; species Nicotiana attenuata. The sequence continues at coordinate 118,716 of NW_017671930.1, read as the reverse complement.
TAAACACCATTTTACTAGAAAGAACTATCAAGCAAGAACAAAGAAATCACAAGAGTAAATCAAAGGTTTTAACCGGGCACCACATCATCACATAAATGAACCATATAATCTTCCACATAATTTTCATAACTTAGTTGGGGTATTTCTTTCATATGCTCATCACTGTTCTCAACACCACCGCCATCTTGAGCGGAGTCCGATCACGACCCGATCGGCTAGGTCGCCTCATTTGAGACATATACCTCAATCACCATTTCATTTCTCTTTTTCGGAATTCAATATTTGCGCATCACCACCATGTGTGCGCATGGTGTCCGATCACGGCCCGATCGGCTAGGCCGCCTTAACTAGGCATTGTTCCTTTCTCATTAATCATCTTATTTGAATCTTTATTTCACATAGATCACATCAATTCATTGGCACTTAGGGCCACTGCTATCACATCATTCCAATTCCAATGTCCATCTTGCAATATTATGGCCATAGGCACACACAAGCAGTTCAAGTTACAAACATGGGTAAACTTTCACACAATTAACATGATAATTTCGGTTTTAAAATCGGCTTATAGCCTAGGCATTTCAACACATGATTCGTATTCTTTACACTTCTCTTAATATCACGAATAGAATATTACTCACATTGAGGCACATCCTTCATGTACATATATGTATACATTTGCGAATCAATTAATGTGAAATGGCAATCAAACAATGTGAAATAACAATCAATACATCAACCAATTCTAGTCTTACCACACAAGCGTAAATGCCAACGGAGCTCAATTTCTGATAAAAGGGGGTTTAGCCATACATACCTCAATATAGCTTTTCTTAATCCTTTCAAAATTTCAAAACTCTTAGCACTTCGATCTATTGTGTAAGAATTACAATTTGAGCCTAGAGTTAGAGACGAGCTTGAGATTTTAGCTTGTTTTAAGCATATTATCAAACACTAAAGGTGCATTGTGACCTTAGGTCCTTTTTTGAGAGGAATTTCTATCATTTTATACCCCCAATTGCCTTCTTTTTAGTTCACTACCTTCCAATACTCTATGGTTTGATATGCATGCAAGAAATTCATTCTTATACCCATGAATCCCCAAGCTAAGTACTCCTTCTAGTGTGAATTTGAAACCTGAGATTATGGGTCAAGTTTCTTACCTCTTGGTGAGAAGATTTAGGTGCCTCACTTGATTATCTTGAATGATTAGCAAGGTTCCATGGAGAAATTTTGATGGGAAGCACTTTCCCTCTCTAAGACCCTCTCTCTCTCTCTCTAAAAGCATCAGGAAATATGCTCAAAATGAGCTATAACACCGGATATATCGATAGGGGGTCGGGTTAAAAATTTAGAAAATTGGAGCCCCGAGTCAGATCTACGATCGCATTTGCGATCGCAAATTCGACATGCGGTCCGCAAAATGGACAGCAAAATGCTTCCCAAAAACTGGACATACTGACTGAGTTTGCGGCAGAAATGCGGTCCGCATTCACATTCTGCGGTCGCAAAGTGCACCGCAGAACTGACCTTCACAAAATCCCAAGGAAATTATGCGACGACTTTGCGGTCCGCATTTTGATTTTGCGATCGCATAATTGACCGCATAGTTGACTTCAATTTTTGCTAACATACTGACTCACTCTGTGGCAGAAATGCGGTCCGCATACCTGATTTGCGACCGCATAATTGCACTTTTTTGGAAAACTTTGATTCTTGATTTTTTTTAAATGCATAGATCAGTCAAAAAGGGTCCGAACCGCAGCAAGCAAGCTCGCCGCGAAGAATTTTACACATCTCTAACACATATTCCTATTTTGGCACTACGAGCTTTCGGGTTCATAGCAAAAATCTTTCACGAGCCTCACACCACCTTACTTAGTATATGACTCATACACTCATTTACCGAATCCAATTGATGCCCACCATGTTAATGGCACATAAAATGTAATAATTAGCCTACGTGGCATCACAAAAACCTAGATTACTTAGCAAAATTTTCCAGGGCCTTACATGTATATTCCCCGATGTTTGTTTGCCACTTGGTTTCAAGACTCCCAAATTTGAAAAGTATGATGGACATAGAAACCCCATAGCCCACTTGAAAAGGTATTGCAATCAACTAAGAGGTGCGGGAGGAAAGGAAGAAATACTGATGGCTTATTTTGGGGAAAGCCGTACGAGAGTAGCCTTCGAACGGTTTACTGATCAAGACACCTCTCACTGGCATGTCTGGGATGACATCGCCCGGGCCTTTGTCAAAACGTTCCAATACAACATGGACATTGCCCCGGACCGTAATTCCCTTTCAAATATGAAGAGGAAACAAACTGAAAATTTCAGGGAATATGTCATTAAATGGAGAGAGCAAGTGGCTAGAGTTAAGCCACCCATAGATGACCATGAGCTAATCACTGTCTTCCTTCAAGCTCAAGAGTCAGATTATTTTCAAAAGATGATGTCCGCAGTGGGCAAATTCTTCTCGGAAGCAATCAATGTTAGGGAAATGGTTGAGAATGGCCTTACGACAGGTAGAATAATAAGTCAAGCAGTTCTCAAAGCCACAACTCAGGCTGTCCAGATTGAATCTGACAATTTTAGTGACACAAATGAGAAGGATGAAGAAACCATGATGACAACAGGGTCGAGAAGAGGTCCCAGGAGAACATCTCAAAGGTATGACCAGCCTCGTCTGGTTTCCGATGATTCCCCTAAGCACTACTATCCACCTCAAAACCCACAATACTCTGTTGCTCCACCTCAGTATGTTGTCCAGCCACCAAAACACCCAAAAGGCGAGCTTGAGCATCACAAAATCTCCACCAGCCCCCACAAAATTTTCAAGTGCCCTATCACCCACATCCAAGCCAGGGGTATAAAGGGGAATAAAGGTTGAAAGATAATTTTACACCAATAGGAGAGTCCTATGCAAGCTTGTTTGAGAAATTAAAGCATTATGACATGATTGTACCTATTCCTCCAAATTATGTGGACCCACGTGCAAGATGCTTTGACCCTTCTAGAAGGTATGAATACCATTCCAATGCCCAGGGACACAATGTTGAAGACTGTCGGGAATAGAAAAGAGAAATAGAAAGGATGATCCAGGAAAAACTGATTGTGATTGGAGAAGGCCCTGGTGATTCTGATGAGCAAATTTGTGGCTAAATGTCAAGCTTAGCAATTGAAAAGTCATTCCTCCTCACCAGGAAGGAATCTTGGTAGTTTGTTTTGATGTTTCTATCACTCTATCTTGTCGTGTGAGTCTTCTTTGTTGTTCTGTTGCTATTTTCATTATCTAGGTTATTTCAGTGTTGTAACTCGGATTTTAGGTTGCTTGTCTTGTTGTCCAACCTTTACATCCTTTACTCAATGAAATACACATTGTCCTTTTGTGTCATTCTATGCTTAATCCTTTTCCTGCTAGTTCTAGTGACATGTCATGCATGCGGAATATTTGGCCAGATCCTAGAAAACTAATTTAGTCTTGAATTGGATAACTGAGAAAAGGACACTTGTGAGGATGAATAAAGAGTCGAAACAATTTGAAATTAAGCTCGGTTCAAATTCATGTGGAACTAGAATAGTCTTACCAATGAAGGTTAATGATCTTTACCTTCAAATCATTGTGAAGATTGGGTTTGAGAAAGAATCAATTGAAGTTTGGTGGAAAGTTTGAAATTACTGGATGGAAAGTGTCCTTCGACCACGATACACCAAGAAGACATACATCTTCATCAATGTCGTGATTGTGAAGGGCTAACATGATTGGCATTCTCGAGGCTGGGAGGCCCTTTTTCTGCTATCCAAATACTTTATACCCTTCTCTTCCCCTTTTGACCCGATGTCATTTTCTTTAACCCCCCCCCCCCTTGGAATCAAGTCTAGAGTAAAAAAAAATGAATGAAAAAAATGAAAAGAAAAGTCCATGCTCCTAGAGTACTAACTGGGGCAATTCTTAGAAAGTTCAAGAAAAAAAAGAACAGTCAAAGGCCCATGCCCCCGGAAAATAAAGGCTGGGGCAACTAAAAAAAACAAAAAGAAGAAAAAGAAAGAACAATGAAAAAAATAGTTAGGTCAGATGTTTGAACTACGTTTGACCCGATTCCTTTAAAAAGGATATATAGGCAGCCTTACACGGTTCGGTCTAACCAAATAAGAATCAAAAAAAACATCCCCAGTATCTGAAACTGGGGCAAAAATTTTAATTCACTTTTGAAAGAGTCGATTCCAAGAGTTGTAAGTCTGCAACCCCTCATTTTGAGTTTACTTTGAGCCTTCATGCCGACCCTTCTTTCCAACCTTATTCAAAAACCTTCCAAATAAAGACCTCCCAATATGCCTTCAAGAATGTCAAGAGACGCATGCAATGAGCACCAGTTGTCACACGACACAGAACACTGTCAAGTTGCTCACAAAAGAAAAAAAAAATATGGGGAAAGAAAAAGTAAAAAGAAAAATGAGAGAGTCTTACTAGTGAAAACCCTCACGGACACTATAAGGCGATGGTAAGTAGAGATAAATAAATGAGAGAGAGTTTTTGGTGAAAATCCCTCAGGGCACCACTAGTCGACAGTGAGTCGTGAAGCTGATGCAAAGAACTGGCACAAACAAGCCCGACTTCAAAGGTCATAGGAATTGTAAAAGGAAATATTAGATCAGTTTGATAGATTAGGCCGTTGAGTCCAAAATGCATGTCATGATCATTAAGGATAGTTATTAAAAAAAATTCCTTTTGTCCTTCCCGTCAGGGACATTTCTTGTTAATATTATTTCTTTGCATCATTGTGTCCTTTGCTCTGAGTCAGTCCTTGTCAAAACAAGCAAGAAAAGGTTTTAAAATCAGCTACCAGCTTTTCAGTTGCACAAAGTAGATCTGGCCAGCACACTAAGTTGTTATAGTCAACATGTTTTGAGGATTCATGCAAAGGCGTCCTTCCAAAAGACTCTTGTCAGCCTACTTAGCTAAAGCAAGGAAATATAACCTCAAGGTTAATCAGGGATTCTCTATAGTACCGAACAAGGACTATGGAGTGCGCACATCGTGCGAAAGGCACTTCCAGTTGTGATTCTCTCTAACGGACAAATTGCTCCAAAAACAAAAGTCATTCAAGATATCAGAAAAGGTTATCCAAGAAAAGAAATCTCTTTTTCGTGATAAGGCTGATTAAGCCACAAAACACCAATGGCACTGGAAGCGAAACAATCAGGGTTGATACAGAAAGTAAAGGTCTCTCGAAACCAACAACAGAGTCTCCCAGCAATGCAACCAACTACCAAGGCAAGTCGGTCTTCCAAACACTACATAATCACAAAGCCAAGCTGCCCAAGACTCAAGGCCACAAACCGACCACCACTTTCAAAACTGACAAAAAAAATTTTCTTTGAAATAGGAATAAAGTGGTTCAAAAAACAAGAAAAAAAAAAGAAAAAAAGAAAAGAAGAGAAGAGCTACCGAAGGGTCGTTTATCAAATCTTTGCCTTTATTTGTCTTGTTAGTTTGCATAAAATCTTGCCATTGCTCTCCAAATTTTTTCCCCTAGGGTAATACATCCTAGTCTGATAGATTTTCCTTCCAATAAAAATATTAGTTTGATGAATCTTTCTCCTAAGATAAAAAGCCCTAGTTTGATGAATTTTCTCCTAGGATAGAAATCTTAGACGGATGAATCTTTCTCCTAAGATAAGAAACCAAGTATGATGAATTTTCTCCTAGGATAGAAGTCTAAGTCTGATGAATTTTTCTCCTAAGATAAGAAACCTAGTCTGATAAATCTTTCTCCTAGGAATAGAAATCTTAGTCTGACTTATCTTTCTCCTAAGACAAAAAGCCCTAGTCTGATGAATTTTCTCCTAGGATAGAAGTCTTAGTCTGACGAATCTTTCTCCTAAGATAACAAAAAAAAAAACCAGTCTGATAAATTTTCTCCTAGGATTAGAAATCTTAGTCTGATGAATCTTTTTCCTAAGATAGGAAACCTAGTCTGATGAATTTTCTTCTATGATAGAAGTCTTAGTCTGATGAATATTTCTAGGATAAACGTCTTAGTCTGATGAATCTTTCTCCTAAGATAAGAAAATCTAGCCTGATAAATTTTCTCCTAGGATAATTAATAAAAAGAGAAGAAGTCTGGTTTGAAAAATAATCGTTTGTTGATGCCCTCATAAAATAAGCGATGGGGCAACTTAATTAAAAAAAGGTTTTTCTTAAAAAATCAAAACACCAGTCGCATGTTAGCACAGGATACATCTTTCCCTAGCTGCATTTTCCAACATAGGGTCTCCACTCCCTAGTTTCCAACATAGGGTCTCCACTCCCTAGTTGATTTTATTTTAGACATTGTCGCGCCCCCTTTTTCCCTCTTTGCATCGGAAAATCGGGTTTATGACATTTTGGGCATAGGACAACTCATTCCTTTGGGAACTGGGTTTTGCATTTGAAGAGTCGCCACCTAATGATTTAAGGTGCATTAGGACACCTATAAGGTTCACTTCTAAGTTTTTTTGATAACCAGAGATAGGGTAAGGGCTTGAAATTATCCTAAGGCGAAGGTGTTAGGCACCTCTCAGGATCCACTAGTGTGGTTCCCGGCCAGACAATGTTTTGTGAATTTGTGCAACTTAGCAAATAGACAAGTATAGGCTCAAATAGTAGAGGATTTAAGTTTAAACACATAAAAGTTCGAAAGAGAAATTATTAAAAGGCGGATTTTGAAAAGAAGTGGCAAATGAAAAGAAACGGGGTCCTAGGTTTATTTATAATATGGATCACATCAATGCAATACCCGGTAATCACTCCTCAAAAGAGGGTCTACACGTGGTATTAGCACACCGGTCATCATATCCATATCTACCCTTCCCACCCCATCGAGGTATTAAAGCGCGGATTGGTCTCCACCACTATTGCATGCTATTACCCGTCCCATTCCTATCAGTCCCGGAGGAACCTAGGACTACTATTCCTAAAGGGGAGGGATATTAGGCTGACTTTTAGGTTTCAAAATGTGAAAAAGCTAAGGCGACATACAAAAACACATAGGACTACACATAAAGGGGAAACATGTAAACAACTAAAAGGCTCATGTATACCTCCTCAAGCAAACCACATAAATAGCATGACTTAAACGCAGCCAGGGTCTGAATCTAAAGTACTAAGGCAAGGGGGGTTTTAATTGTTGAGGCAGACCAGCTTATTACATAACTCAGATAAGAAGTCTGAATCAGGCCTCCCTGCTGGTTGTAGCAGTTACTAATTAACAAAGGCGGGTTCACTTTTATTTGTTGTCACCTAAGGCTTGCCTAAGTGTTTGGGTGAGATCCTATAAACATGATATCTATTACTGATTCAGAATGTGGCAAAGCAGTAACAATTCTAAAATAAACGATTTGAGATCCTATAGACATGCTTTCTAAACAGTATTAATAAGAAGAGAAAGAGTTGTTTTAAAATTTAGTTCAGAACAATATGAGTTGAACTGATTTTAGACCAGACTGGTTTCAGATTCTATAGACATTGATATCTATTATTGCTAATTTTAATACCTATAGACATGATATCTAGTCGAACATGAAACGAAGCAGGCAGGATTTACTTGAGATTCCTATAGGCATGATTTCTATGAAAATGTACTAATTTTAATCTATTGGACATGATGCCGGATTATAACCAATTGGATCCTAAGAACATGGTGTCTAAGTGTGGTAATAAACGTGCAGAATTTAAGGCAAATCCTATAGGCATGTTATTTAAATGCAGAATTTAAAACATGTCCTATAGACAGGTTCTCTAAATGGAGAGTTAAACATGCAGACTAAAAAGGTCCTATAGAAATATTATCGAAATGCTGAACTAATCATACAGAAAACAGGTCTTGTAGGCATGTTCTCTAAATGCAGAGTTAAACATGCAGACTAAAAAAGGTCCTATAGGCATATTATCTAAATGCTGAATTAATCATACAGAAAACAGGTCCTATAGGCATGTTCTCTACCCTTCTAATAGTTAAGCATGCATAATTACCCAGCCCTTTCCACTAACTAACCCCAATGTTTATTATAACTTATTATAGACCAAATAATGAATTACATCAGAAAAGTGTAAAAGAAAGGGTTACAACCAGAGGAAGCCTGATTCTTGACTTCCTATCTAAGTTATGGAATAAACCACCTCAAATGCCATTTGTTTCAAAGCCTTTCTTAGACTTGAGTGTGTCAAAGTTCCCTAAGGGTCTCAAGGGACCCCGGGCAGTGCTTACACCCAAGTTTGCATAACCAGATAGAGATGAGTGCAGTGTGGAAGGGCCAGCCCTTATGTGTCCAAGTTCAGAAGGAGCTCATGGGTCCCAAGGCAACGCTCACACAAGAGGGGCAGAACCTAAGTCTAAGAGTATAATTGAAGTGCAGAAACAGAGATTTAAAACTGAATGGAGAATAGAGAGGGGTAAGGGTGATTGGAAAATAGTAGTAGTAAAGCTAACACTACATAGAATCAGTATTTTTATACAAAGGGGTCAGGGTTTGGGAATTCATTGCAGGGAGCATATGACCTTAGGAAGGGGTCAGGTTTGGGCATGCACAGCAATAGATGGTGCTGGTATGCCCATAAACCAGCCAGAGAACACAACACATAGAGGGTATATGAAGCATATAACCCCAGGGAGGGTCGGGTTTGGGTCATGCACAGCAATGTCTAATGCTGACATGCCCTCAAACCAATAAGAGAATACAAACACATATGGGATATAGGGTTTGGGATTCATAAGGCATAATCACATAATCAAATGACTGACAGGGTATTTATACATAAAGGAACACATTGATTTACAGCATGCTTTAGGAATGAAACTTGATTAAACACAAGCAGGAAACAGGAAAGAGTTAAGGCAATAGTAAAGAAAACATGTTGTTTTTGATGCTTGAAGATTAATTAGAACATACCAGTAAAGAAACAAATGCAGAAAGAAAAGTAAGCAAATTTCCACAGCCTAGCCTTGGCTTTCAGCCGGCTAGACAAGGCAGCAACACAAGTAGTAGCAGAGAAAAGAGAGAGAGTTTTGAGTGAAGTGTGTGTTCTGAACTCAAGTGGTTCGTTCGTTCGTTCGTGTTTGAAAGAAGAGGAGTGCAAGGTATTTATAGCGTTTTGAAAACGAGTGAAAGAGAGGTAATAAGTAAAGTTTTAATACAAATATGGAAACAATCAACAGTCAGAATCAATTATACAAGTGATTCCCTTTAATTAAGGAATCACTATTTAACGGGTAGTAACAGATTCAAATAGGGAAAGAGATCAGTTTAGAGACAGACTGATTATTGCCATAAAAGGAGTAGTACAAGCATTAAGTAAGTAATCAAGTCTAAATACAGAAATATGCTTATTTTGGAAAAGATTCAGTAAGGCAAAATATCACAGTAAAGGGAAAAGAATCAATCAATTCCAAACAGGCGAGTGAAATTAGGGTTCATAAAGGAAAAGCTTTGAAATCAGTCACACGATTAGGGTCAGTCAAACATGCTTCTGCACTTTAGTATATAAACAGAGTGAACAGAAGACATCAGACATGCGAGGTCAAGCACATTAGCAAAAGAGATAATCACAAGCATGCAGTAGTGGCAGAAATAAGCCATGGTTCAGTAGTAAACCAAACATTTGAAGCATAGTAATCAAGTAGGTCAAGTCACATTGAATCAACAGTGCAGAAAACAGAGTACCAGAAACATGCAAAGGTCTCACAGTAGCAGGTGAGGAAACCTTTTGAAAAGTTAGGGTTTCAGCCATAGTCGAGTTGAAAGATAGTAAAATCAGATAAGTCACATAAAGAAAAGAAAGTCTAAAACAAAAGCTTTCAGTCGAGTCAAGTACTCGAACAAACGATTTCAGACCCAAAGACCTAGGGCTTTTCAACAACACTCGAGTTTTTTTTTTAAAAAGGTAACACAAATAAGTCAAACAAGAACGAGGAACTTAGTTAAACAAGTATACATTTAAACAAACAACTTCAGGATTCGAATGAGATCTAAAAGAAATTAGGGTTTTCAATATGCTGACTCAAGTAGAAGGAAAGCATAACAAACAGTTCATAGTAAAGTCATAAAACAACATCGAGAATCAGAGAAGAGATTTTCGAAATAACTTAAAGGAAAACCCTAATCAGAACAATGAAGAGTCGCTTTGAAAGCAACGTTGAAGAACCTTCGAGAAAAAAAAATGCTTAAAAGTTCATGGTAAGCACAGATCTAAGGTAGATCTGAAAGCAATCGAAAGATCTTAGAGATTAGAGTTTCAGAAAACCCAAAAGAAACGAGAAAGATCTCGAAAGATAACGATCTAACCAGAAAAAGGTCAAGGACCCGCCTCGAAAGGCCATAAATGGCCGAAAAAGGTCGTGGCTAGCCGGAGAAAGGCCATGAACACCAGTCGAGCAAGGACTGGACCAAACACCTTCGAAGTCTGGTCATGAAACCACAGAACCAAACACATAGAAGCCATGGAAAGTTGGTACAGGTCTCAAATGACCACGGAAGGCCATGGATTAGGGTGTAGTTTGATGGAGGCGGCTAGGGTTTGTAAGAGTTTCAGAGAGAGTTGAGAGAGAAGAGGTATTTAGAGGCGGCAGTTGGTGAGGAATGAGGTAGGGTAAAGGGGTCGTTTGGGTTAAAAAGGAAAGGGGTAATGGGAGCCGTTGATCTAAACGATCAACGGCTGGGATTAAAGGGGTTAGGTGGGGAGTCCGGGTTTGGGTCAGTTCAATTTGAAATTGGGTCGGGGTAATTGGGTTAAAAATGGAATTGGGCTGGGGAGATTGGGGGCTTGATTTGGGTTATAATTGAAACCCAATTTGGGCTATAATTTAAATAGCCACTTTTCCCCTTTTTATTTACAAAAATAGTAAATAAGTTTCTGAAAACAAATTGAGAGCACTAAAATGATTTACAATGTATAATTAACTATTTAAAAATACTGGACTTAATTTTTTGTAAATGTAAACGTAATTAAATCCTAAAAGAGGCTAATATTGCAATTATGCAATTTATCTTTTAAAAATACTAAATAAATTTGTAAAAAATATGCAAAAATTCCCTTAGCTATATTTTAGCACAGATATAAAAGTTCAACAAGTGAATCACCAAAAAATGATATTTTTAAAAAATAATTATTGGGTTTTGGTGGATAAAATAGGGGAATAAATTAAGGAAAAGTAATGAAACACTTGGACATACTTATATATGCATACATATGCTATTTTGAAGGTATTTTACATATTATATATATGGGGAAAAATTTGATATCAACAGCTGCCCCTCTTTACCTGGGAAGGATGAAAGAGTTGTCGGGTAAAGATATGATGGCCAATTTTTGCCGAACAAAACGGTTTGAAGAAGATAGGCCGCGCCCTTGCTTCTGAGCTACCTACATATCCCTGGTTTTGTAGGAATCAGGCCATATGTAGTTCCGGATCCGTCGGCGGAGTATGCCGATAGAGACTTTCCAAGAACGGACGCATATCCAGGACGGGGTGAGTGGGCGGCTTGTGAGAATGGTTAAGGTTTGATATGGATGCGGGAACTAGAGCGGAACTGCTCCTGCCGGGATGGTTGTTGCTCACCGGTGTACCTGCAATTAGAAAACAATACGAGCGTATACTGTGAATAAATTTAAACATGATGCAAATTTCCGTCGGACCATGAATGTTGTCTTTGGACGGTTAGGATGACGTCCTTAGACCATGACGTCCTGGGCCATGAAGTGTATAATAAGGGATTCGCAGGCAATTGAATGATGCTCTCGGGCTATGAGGATGGTGCCTCCGAACCATGATGCCTTTGAATAATGATATGCAAAAGATTAAAAGGGGTCCTCAGGCCATGACATGGTGTTCTCGGGCTATGAAAATGGTGCCTCCGAACGTTGACGCCTTTGGATAATTTGGCAATCTTTCAGCCCATGAGATGCAGTATATGGCGATCTTTCAGCCCATGAGATGCAGTATGAGGCGATCTTTCAGCCCATGAGATGCAGTATGAGGCGATCTTTCAGCCCATGAGATGCAGTATGAGGCGATCTTTCAGCCATGCAGATATAGTATGAGGCGATCTTTCAGCCATGCAGATACAGTATGAGGCATTCTTTCAGCCATGCAGATATAGTATGAGGCGATCTTTCAGCCCTGCAGATGCAGTATGAGGTGATCTTTCAGCCATGCAGATATAGTATGAAGCGATCTTTCAGCCATGCAGATGCAGTATGAGGCAATCTTTCAGCCATGCAAATATAGTATGAGGCGATCTTTCAGCCATGCGGATGCAGTATGAGGCGATCTTTCAGCCATGAAGATGTAGTATGAGGCGATCTTAACCTCGAAAGGCGGAATGGTAGCCTTATATAATGCAAAGAATGCGGATGGAGACAGTGTTTAGTCTCAGAAGGCAGAATAGTAGCCTTATGCAATGCAAAATGCAGATGGAGACAGTGTTTAGTCTTGGAAGGCAGAATAGTAGCCTTATGCAATGCAAAATGCAGATGGAGACAGCGTTTAGTCTCGGAAGGAAGAATAGTAGCCTTATGCAAGAAATAAAATGGCCAATGGTAGTAGAGTTTTCTTAGCTGATAGTAGATTGCGACATTGTGATTGCTGGGGACATTGTGACATACGGAATATCACTGGTGTGTGCGGATAGCAAATGTTGGTAAGTGCAACGGTTCTGAGAGTTGTATTCCTGAATAATGTCCGTCCCATGGGTGTATAATATGTTTGATGATTTCGCAATCCAAGTGCCTGCATCCAAAGAAAAATCGTGAGTTTTGTAAAAGGGGAGGTTAGTTCGTGTCCCCGCTGGCTTTGCTTGACCTGCTCTGCTCTAATCTGGTGATACTGTATGTATCATTGGGGTAGCGTTGCTAAACAACGCAATTTCAGTAATATGCATGATTTTGTAAAAAATATGACATGATAATAATAATTTTTAGATGAACCTATGACTGTGACGTGGTTCGTGACATTGCAACCTCCCTTGCTACGGAATTTTGAGGGTCCTCCTTAAAATTCTGCCCCAGTTTAATGGGTTGATGCTTTTGGCTGTTGCTTGCGACGATCGACTGAAATTACTTCGGAATTTTGAGGGTCCTCCTCAAAATTCTGTCCCAGTTTCCAATTGCGGGGGAAATGAAAATTTTATTGAATTGTGACCGAACTCATAGGGCTGCCTACGTATCCCCTCTTAAACGGGAATCAGGTCAGGCGTAGTTCAATTACATCATATAGGGAAAACATAAAGATCACACATAGTAACGCTTGACTGCATCTGAATTGATTGGCTTTGGCCAGACTTCTCCGTCCATTTCTGCAAGTATGTGGGCTCCTCCTGTCAGAACCCGGTGGACCATATATGGGCCCAGCCAATTGGGAGAGAACTTCCCCTTTGCTTCATTTTGATGTGGAAAATTTTTCTTTAACACCAGCTGCCCCGGTGTGAATTGTCTTGGTTTGACTCTCTTGTTGAAGGCTCTGGACATTCGGTTCTGATAGAGCTGACCATGGCAGACTGTATTCATTCTCATTCCGTCTATAAGGGCTAGTTGTTCATAACGACTTTTCACCCACTCTGCGTCGTCGAGCTCAGCTTCCAGTATGATCCTTAGGGAAGGAATTTCTACCTCAGCGGGAATGACGGCCTCCGTACCGTAAACCAGCATATAGGGGGTTGCCTCGGTTGATGTGCGGACTGTGGTGCGATATCCCAATAGAGCAAATGATAACTTCTCATGCCACTGTTTATGATTCTCTATCATCTTCCTCAATATCTTCTTGATATTCTTGTTGGCAGCCTCTACAGCTCCATTCATTTGTGGCCTATAGGATGTGGAATTCTTGTGTTTGATCTTGAAGGTTTCACACATAGCTTTCATCAAGTCGCTGTTGAGGTTGGAGCCATTATCAGTAATAATTGACTCTGGAATCTCGAATCGACAAACAATGCGGTCGCGGACAAAGTCTGCCATGACTTTCTTAGTCACTGCTCTGTAAGATGCTGCTTCGACCCATTTGGTAAAATAATCGATTGCTACTAGGATAAACTTGTGCCCGTTGGAAGCGGCAGGCTCGATTGGTCCAATAACATCCATTCCCCAAGCGACGAACGGCCAAGGTGAGCTTGTTGCATTAAGTTCATTTGGAGGTACCTTTATCATATCTGCATGTACTTGACAGCGGTGGCATTTCCGGACATACTGGATGCAGTCCGTTTCCATAGTCATCCAAAAGTAACCAGCTCGAAGTATCTTCTTTGCTAAGATAAAACCGTTCATGTGTGGACCGCAGGTCCAAGCATGAATTCCTTCTAGTAGCCTAGACGCTTCCTTTGCGTCAACACACCTTAGTAATCCCAAATCAGGAGTCCTCCTTTATAGGATTCCTCCGCTGTGAAAGAAGTTGTTGGACAATCTCCGAAGTGTGCGTTTCTGAGTAGGATTTGCCAGCTCTAGGTACTCTCCTTTTGCCAAATATTCCTTGATATCATGAAACCAAGGCTTTCCGTCTGCTTCTTCTTCAACATGGTCACAGTAAGCTGGCTGATCATGGGTCATTACTGGAATGGGATCAATGAAATTCTTGCCTGGATGCTGTATCATAGATGGCAGGGTAGCCAATGCATCGGCGAACTCATTCTGGACTCTGGTAACATGTTGGAACTCCGTCTTCGTGAACCTTTTTCTCAATTCCTGTACATGATGCAGATATGGGAGTATCTTGGAGTTCTTGGTTGCCTATTCTTCACGCACCTGATGTATGAGCAAGTCTGAATCTCCAATTACTAGCAGCTCTTGAATGTTCATGTCAATGGCCATTTTGAGCCCTAGGATGCAAGCTTCGTGCTCGGCCATATTGTTGGTGCATGGGAACCTGAGTTTGGCGGACACCGGATAATGCTGACCGGTTTCTGATACTAGGACTGCTCCTATGCCAACTCCTTTGAAATTTGCTGCTCCATCGAAAAACATTCTCCAACCATCATAGGATTCTGCAATATCTTCTCCTATGAATGATACCTCTTCATCAGGAAAATACGTTTTCAGGGATTCGTATTCTCCTTCCACGGGATTATCGCCGAGGTGGTCTGCCAGTGCTTGTCCCTTGACTGCTTTCTGAGTTACGTAAACAATATCAAACTCACTCAACAGGATTTGCCACTTGGCTAGCTTGCCAGTGGGCATATGCTTCTGAAAGATATACTTCAAAGGATCAATCCTTGATATGAGATATGTGGTATAGGCACAGAAATAATGCCTCAGTTTCTGAGCTACCCAAGTCAAAGCACAACAGGTGCGCTCTAACAAAGAATACCGGGCCTCATACGGGGTGAACTTCTTACTGAGATAATAGATGGCCTGCTCCTTCCTCCCCGTTTCATCATGCTGCCCCAGAACACAACCGAAAGCTCCATCCAATACTGCGAGGTAGAGTAATAGAGGTCTACCTGGCTCAGGCGGGACCAAGACTGGTGGTGTTGACGAGTACTCCTTGATTCGGTCGAAGGCCTTTTGGCAGTCATCGGTCCATTTGGTGGTGGCGTCCTTCTTCAACATCTTAAAGATTGGCTCACAAATAACCGTAGACTGTGCTATGAATCGGCTGATGTAATTGAGCCTTCCCAAGAAACTCATCACATCCTTCTTGTTCCTTGGCGGTGCAATTCTTGAATAGCTTTGACTTTTGATGGATCCAGTTTTATTCCTCGGCGACTCACAATGAACCCAAGCAATTTCCCAGCAGGAACCCCAATGCGCACTTCGCGGGGTTCAGTTTCAGGTTGTACCTTCGCAATCTATTGAAGAACTTCCACAAATCTTCCATGTGATCAGTGGCCTTCTTGGACTTGATGATGACATCGTCTACATATACCTCAATCTCCTTGTGTATCATATCATGGAAAATGGTAGTCATGGCCCTCATGTAGGTGAGCCCTGCATTCTTCAGGCCGAACGGCATCATCTTGTAACAGTACATTCCCCATGGTGTAATGAAAGCCGTTTTCTCAGCATCTTCTTCATCCATACAGATCCGGTGATAACCCGTGAAACAATCTACAAATTATTTCAACTCATGCTTGGCGCAATTGTCAATCAGGATGTGTATGTTCGGCAAAGGGAAGTCGTCTTTCGGACTGGCCTGGTTGAGATCCCGGTAGTCGACACAGACTCTGACCTTCCCATCCTTCTTTGGCACTGGCACGATGTTGGCTAACCATGTCGGTTATTCTACTACCCTGAGAACCTTAGCTTTGACTTGCTTAGTGACTTCTTCCTTAATTTTCAAACTCATATCAGGCTTGAATTTTCTGAGCTTTTGCTTTACCGGCGGGCATGCTGGATCGATTGGCAACTTGTGAGCCACAATAGACGTACTCAGACCAGTCATGTCATCGTATGACCAGGTGAATATGTCCTCATATTCCCTTAGAAATTCTCTGTATTCCTTCTTTTCTGATGGCGATAAGTGAACGCTGATTCGTGTTTCCTTGACGTTTTCTGCATCTCCCAGGTTAACAATTTCGGTCTCGTCCAGGTTGGACTTAGGTCTGTTCTCAAAGTTTTCAACTTCTTTGACAATCTCATCTGGTATGTCATCTTCCTCTGAATCAATGTCCGTTTGTTGAGTTGTCTCATGGCATGTCACAGTCATTGGTTCATCAAGATAAGTAATAGTAATGTTGTATAAGTAAAGTAATGAGAGAAAAATAATAATGAGTGTTGATTCATAAGAAAAGTCGAAATGCTTTGATAAATTTCATAACTGTTTTGAACATTGAAGATCTTATTGCGGGAATTAAAATGCGAAAAGAAAATCACTTAGTAAATAAAAACAGTGCATGATGCTTGTTTTAGCCTTGCTACCCCGAGGCTCGTTAGGCTCTGGTTGTCCTGATGGTCCAGTTATTGAGGCATTCTCCTTTGCTCACGGCCTGTATGGAAGGGCTTTCCTCCCCCTCCTCCTCGAGAACAACACAGCAGTCCATGTCATTGTCTTCTAGGAACAAGTTCTTCACTGCTGCCAGTGCTTCTTCTTCGTCTGACCCATAAACAACATCGGCCTGTTGGAAAGTCTGCTCCAAACGCGGTATTGGCTGCTCCAGTGGATAGTAAGGACCACGCCATGGTGGCGACCAGTTGTTGAACTCTTCCCAGGTGTATTCGTACCCCAAGCTGAAAGTGGTGCCATGTTTCTTGAGTTTTATGGACTTAGCAATTCCTTGGAGGTTCTTTCCGAGCCCCAAGCCAGGTTCGTACCCACTCCAATTCAGTATACTCTCGAATTTGCTATCCCACCATTTATCTTTGTCAACAGCATTTACCCGTTCAATGTGGTGGTAAGTCTCTCCACCTAGCTTCCTTCTTCCTTCGATTGACGGAATAGTCTGGTGATTGTATATAGGGTTGATACCGTCGCCGTGAATGATCACCTCTGGTGGTTCCATTCGAATTTTACTGCCTGATGCAGTGTTGATGCTACGGCCCCAGCAGCATGGATCCATGGTCGTCCCAACAGCAGATTGTAAGATGCTGGCACATCTATCACCTGGAAATCAACATCGAACCAGGTTGGCACCATTTGCAAGCATAGACTAATCTTCCCAATGGTGGACCTTTGGGAACCGTCGAAGGCTTTCACATTGATAGCTCCATCCTTTATCTCGTGCAGTCCTTTACCCAACTTCTTGAGTGTTACCAGTGGACAGGTGTTGACACTGGATCCTCCGTCGATCAAGATTTTGTTAAAATAGTCCTCGCATTGCACGGTGATGTGCAGTGCTTTGTTGTGTCCCAACCCTTCAGGTGGCAGCTCGTCCTCATGAAATGTGATCTTATGGCTCTCTAACACTTGTCCTACCATGTTAGCCATTTTTCCGCCAGTGATGTTGCTTGGTACGTATGCTTCACACAGCACCTTCAGCAGAGCGTTCTTGTGCGCCTCGGAATTTTGTAGCAAAGTAAGAATGGAGATTTGCGCCGGTGTTTTGTTCAACTGGTCGATGACCGAGTATTCCTTGGCCTGTATCTTTCTCCAAAGATCGTCTGGACCTGTCTCAATGATGGGTGGCCGGTTGGAGGCCTGCTTGCTTGACTTGGCTAGATGTTCCGGGGTATAAACTCTACCACTTCTCGTCATACCCTGTGCGGCAATAGTCTTTTCGAACCTAACCTTGCCTTTCCTTCTTGCCTCGGCTGTATAGTCCCAGGGTACAGCCTTTGTATGGAATGGTGTCGTGGTCGACATCGCCACTGGGATCGGCGTGGCTATCCTTACTCCGAACGGAGCATGTGCCTTGGGTGGTAAAATTGCAACTTCAAACGGTGTAGGTGCATTTGTCGGAGACATGAATTCGACCTCAATTGTCGCAGGTGTCTTTGCAGATGACGTTGCTTCAAACTCAAGTGGCACAGACATATTTACCTCAGCGTCCCCAGATGGCTGAATCTGGACTATGATTGGATTAAGAGTAACTATTGGCCTCTTTGGGTCATCACCTTCTACGATCAACCCGATTGATCCCTCGGGATCCCAATCATCCTCTATTTCAATCATATGGATACCTCCGCCCTTATGGTCTGGCAGAGGGTTGTTGCGGACATTTGGAGCGGGTTCCTTCACCACAATAATCTTGTTATCAATTAAAGTTTGGATCTTGTCCTTCAAGGAACGACATTCATCGATGGTGTGCCCTTTCATGCCGGAGTGGTATGCACAGGATTTGTTTGGGTTAATCCACTAAGAAGGGTTCACAGGGGTTGCAGGAGGAATAGGGGTGAAATAACTAGAAGCTTTGAGTCTCTCGTGCAACTGGTCAATAGGTTCAGCAATGGCTGTATATTATTTTGGAGGTTTGCGATCAAAATTTGGTCGGGGTCTAGGGAAGTTCTGACGTGCAAGAGGTGATTGATAGTGGGATGGTTGAGCATTGTAGGTTTGGTAGACATGTGCGGGTTGGCAATATTTAGGAGAAGTAGGCTGATATGTGGGAGGCGGAGGTGATTGATAAGTGGGTGGTGGAGCTTGATAGGAGGGTGAGGGTGTCTGCTAGGTCGGAGTGGGCTGATATGTGAGTGGAGGTGTTGGGTAAGTTTGGTATTTGATAGGAGATTTGGTCCTTTGTGCAACTATCACGGCTCCTACGTCCCTTTTCTTGGACACACCACCGGACTGCAAGGCCTTATTTATAGCTTGCAAGGCCTCGAAGTTTGTAACCATACCGCTTTTGATACCCTCTTCAATCCTTTCACCCAGTTTGATAATGTCGGAAAATTTGTAGCTCTCGATCATCATTGGTCGTTCATAGTATTGCGGGTCTTGGGCCAGGACGAAGAATTTGTTCATCTGTTCCTCCTCTAAGGCAGGTCTGACCTTAGCAGCTTCGGTCCTCCAGCGAGTAGCATACTCGTGAAATGTTTCTGTAGGCTTCTTCTTTAGATTCTAAATATAGAACACATTCGGCGCGTTCTCTATGTTAAACCTGAACCTGTCCATAAAGTCGGACGCCATGCCTACCCAGCTTGACCACTTCTTTGGATCTTGGCTGATGTACCAAGACAGCGCATCTCCTTTCAATCTCCTCATGAATAGCTTTCTGCAGATTCTCTCGTCTTTCCCTGCTCCAACCAGCTTGTCACTACGTCCTCAAATGGTCCCTTGGATCGCCTGTACCGTCAAACATCTCGAACTTCGGAGGTTTGTACCCCTCGGGCATTTCGACATCGGGCTGTATGCAAAGATCTTCAAAGTTCAGCCCCTCAATTCCTTTGTTTCCTTCAACACCTTGAATTCGGCTAGTCAATTTCTTAAGTTCCTCAGCCAGGTTTCTGATGAGCAAGTCTTTATCATCAGACTCGGGTGTGCTTGAGATGGGTTGGGTGGAGTGTGGCATGGTCTCCAGTAGATGGGGGTGTTATGGTGGGTGTGAAAGTGGTCATTTGTGGAATTTTGGAGTTCTGGGATGAGTATCGGAATGTTATTTGAGAGGTGGCAGGTGTTGCATTGGGTCTTTGGTGGAATAGTGTGAGGAGCGGGGTGATTCTGTTGCTTCGGGATGTTTTGAGGTGGTGTAGGGTTCTGAGTATTGGGAAAGGTGATATTTGGGGTGCTGAGGGAAAATGACAGGCTTGTGAGATTCCGGACTTGATCGAGCTCTTCCTGGAATTTCAGCAATTTCTGTTCAAGTTGGGATACATTTTCCTTAGGAACTTGAGTACCATGACCGTTAGTGGCCTCTACCCGTTCAGTTGAATTCTCCTTTCTGACTTTGTTCAAATGTTCCATCTTGCCTTTGTTCTTGTTTTTGACAGGACTAAGAGGAAGAGTGGGTGGAGGGGCCTTGGATCTCGTGGAATAGGATGATGTTGCCAGAGTGCACGAACTAACCTTTGGGGAGGTGAATAATAAAAACAAAAACAAAAGGTAACCAAGTCAGTGAAGATCATAAAGAGTATTGCAGTATTTAAACACATAGTGCGGGAATGTAAATCGTGTCCTGATTTGGGGACCTCTTTGTAAGGCCCCGAAAAATTTCGCTAAGTAACCTAGGATTGCGTGGTGCCACGTAGGTTTATTATAATATTTTTATGTGCTATTAACATGGTGTACATCAATTGGACTTGGTAAATATGTGTATAAGTCTTATGGTAAGTAATTTGGGGTCCAAGGAAAGACCTAAGTCTAAGAAAAATTGGAAAAGTTCATAATAGGCTAAAATTCCAAATGAGCTTGCACTAGTCCATACTTTGAACGAGCTTATCTAAATATGTATAAGGTTTTATGTGATTAATAACCTATCAAATGAAAGGTCTTCGAGTCTAGTTTCCAACGCTTCAAACCGTTCGTCATTTGGACATTCCTACACAAAGTTATGATCAAATTACCAAAGGATGGAAAAAATACGATCCTGTGTTAGATATGCGATCGCAAAAACCATTATGCGGTCCGCATACTTGATTTGCTATCGCAAATCTGGCTGCAAACTGGACCAGTGTAGCCCAGTTTTGGGCACCGAGTTGTGCCACGCGTTTGCGGCCAGCATACCCATTCTGCGGTCCATTATGCGACCGCATACCCACATTCGGAGGGTTAATCTTCCTATTTTTATAACTCGACCCCATTTTTATATATAGTCTTTGGGGCTTCATTTGGGGTCATTTTTCCACTGATTTTAGTGAGAGTTGAGAGCATTTTAGAGAGAGAAGGATGAACCCAACATTCAATCATCCAATCTTGCATCAATCTTCAAGAATCAAAGAACCCAATTACAAGTTCTTCATTTAAGAGGTAAGATTCTATACATTAGGCTTTAATTTCGAGTTTGGGGTACAAGATGGGGTATTGAGGTATGATTCTTGGGTGTAATACTATTATGTATACATGCATGTATAAATTAGGGTTGTGGAAAGATTGTTGAACATAAACAAGTAAAGATTTGGTTGGGGAATGAAGGAAAACCTTGAAAAAAGAGATTTGAACTTAAGATGCGCAATTAGTATGTGATAAAATGCTCAAATGAGCTGAAACCATGAATACCTTTCTAATTTGTGTTCAATTTTGTTATGTCTCAAAGTAGATTGGAATTGCTAGAATTTTCGGAACGTTGTAGTGACTTAAGGAAAGCTTAAACGAGGTATGTATGGCTAACTTTAACTCTTGTAGAATCCCCTTGTTGTGACGAGCATACGGTATGTGTANGGCTATATTTTAGCATAAATATAAAAGTTCAATAAGTGAATCACCAAATGTGATAATTTTAGAAATTATTATTGTATTTTTATGGATAAAATAGGGAAATAAATTGATTTAAAAATTAACGAAAAATAATGAAACACTTGGATATACTCATATATGCATACATATGTCATTTTAAAGTTATTTTGCATACTGAAAAATACATAGGGAAAAATTGGATATCAACAGCTGCCCCTCTTTATCCGGGAAGGATGAAAGAGTTGTCGGGTAAAGATAGGCCGCGCCCTGGCTTCTGAGCTGCCTACATATCCCTGATTTTACAGGAATCAGGCCATATGTAGTTCAGGATCCATTGGCGGAGTATGCCGACGGGTACTTTCCAAGAACGGACGCAATGTTTCGGTCAGGGTGAGTGAAAGGCTTACGGGGATGGTTAGGTTTGATGTGGCTGCGGGCACTAGAGTGGAAACGCTCCTGCCGGGACGGCTGTTGCTTGACGTTCACCTGCAAATAAATAATACAAGCATATATTGTACGTAAATTTAGACATGATGCAAATTCCCGTCGGACCATGAATGTTGTCTTTGGACGGTTAGGATGACGTCTTTAGACCATGGTGTCCTGGGCCATGAAGCGTATAGTAAAGGATTTGCACGCTATGAAATGATGCTCTCGGGCCATGAAAATGGTGCCTCCAAACCATGATGCCTTTGAACAATGATATGCAAGAGATTAAAGGGGTCCTCAGGCCATGCCATGTGTTCTCGGGCTATGAGGATGGTGCCTCCGAACGATGATGCCTTTGGATTATTTTGGTGATCTTTCAACCCATGAGATGTAGTATGTGGCGATCTTTCAGCCCATGAAATGCAGTATGTGGCAATCTTTCAGCCCATGAAATGCAGTATGTGGCGATCTTTCAGCCCATGAAATGCGGTATGAGGCGATCTTTCAGCTGTGCAGATGCGGTATGAGGCGATCTTTCAGCCATGTAGATGTAGTATGAGGCGATCTTTCAGCCGTGCAGATGCGGTATGAGGCGATCTTTCAGCCATGCAAATGCAGTATGTGGCGATCTTTCAGCCATGCAGATGCAGTATGAGGCGATCTTTCAGCCATGCAGATGCAGTATGAGGCGATCTTTCAGCCATGCAGATGCAGTATGAGGCGATCTTTCAGCCATGCAGATGCGGTATGAGGCGATCTTTCAGCCATGCAGTGTGGATGGAGACAACGTTTAGTCTCGAAAGGCAGAATAGTAGCCTTATGCAATGCAGATGTAGATAGAGGCAGAGCTTAACCTCGGAAGGCAGAATAGTAGCCTTATGCAAGTTAGAAGGCAGAATGGTAGCCTTATGCAAGTCGGAAGGCAGAATAGTAGCCTTATGCAATGCAAATGCAGATAGAGGTAGAGCTTAACCTCGGAAGGAAGAATAGTAGCCTTATGCAAGTTGGAAGGCAGAATAGTAGCCTTATGCAATGCAAATGCAGATAGAGGTAGAGCTTAACCTCGGAAGGCAGAATAGTAGCCTTATGCAAGTTGGAAGGCAGAATGGTAGCCTTATGCAATGCAAATGCAGATAGAGGTAGAGCTTAACCTCGGAAGGCAGAATGCAAGAAATAAAATGGCAAATGGTAACGGAGCTTTCTTAGCTGATAGCAGATCGCGATATTGTGACTGCTAAGGACATTATGACACACGGAATGTCGCCGGTGTGTGTGGATAGCAAATGTGGGTAAGTGCAACGGTCTTGAGAGTTGTATTCCTGAACAATGTTTGTCTCGTGAATGTATAGTATGTTTGATGATTTCGCAATCCAAGTGCCTGCATCCAAAGAAAAATTGTGAGTTTTGTAAAAGTGGGGGGAGGTTAGTTCGTGTCCCCGCTGGCTCCGCTTGACCTGCTTAGCTTTGATCTGGTGATACTGTATGTATCATTGGGGTAGCGTTGCTAAACAAGGCAATTTCAGTAATAGACATGCACGATTTTGTAAAAGTATGACATAAATGTATAATAAAAAAATAGTTCTTAGATGAATCGCCGACTGTGATGCAATTCAGGACATTGCAACCTCTCCTGCTACGGAATTTTGAGGGTCCTCCTCAAAATTCTGCCCTAGTTTGATGGGTTGACGCTTCTGACTGCTGCTCGTGCGGCGATTGGCTGAAGTTACTTCGGAATTTTGAGGGTCCTCTTCAAAATTCTGCCCCAGTTTCCGATTTCGGGGGAAAAATGAAAATTTTATTGAATTGTGACCGAACCCATAGGGCTGCCTATGTATCCCCTCTTAAACGGAATTAGGCCAGGCGTAGTTCAATTTACATCATGTAGGGAAAACATAAAGATTACACATAGTAGCGCTTGACTGCATCTGAATTAATCGGCTTTGGCCAAACTTCTCCGTCCATTTCTGCAAGTATGAGGGCTCCTCCTGTCAGAACCCGGTGAACCATGTATGGACCTTGCCAGTTGGGAGAGAACTTCTCTTTGGATTCATCTTGATGCGGAAAAATTTCTTTAACACCAGCTGTCCTGGTGTGAACTGTCTTGGCTTGACTCTTTTGTTGAAGGCTCTGGACATTCTATTTTGATAGAGTTGACCATGGCAAACTGCGTTCATCCTCTTTCCGTCTATAAGAGCTAGTTGGTCTTAACGACTTTTCACCCATTCTGTGTGGTCGAGCTCAGCTTCCTGTATGATCATTAGGGAAGGAATTTCTACTTCGGCGGGAATGACCGCCTCTGTACCATAAACCATCATATAGGGAGTTGTCCCGGTCGATGTGCGGACTGTGGTGCGATACCCCAATAGAGCAAACGCTAACTTCTCGTGCCACTGTTTATGTTTTTCTATCATTTTCCTCAATATCTTCTTGATACTCTTGTTGGCGGCTTCTACGGCTCCATTTATTTGAGGCCTGTAGGCTGTGGAATTCTTGTGTCTGATCTTGAAAGTCTCACACATGGTTTTCATCAAGTCGCTGTTGAGGTTGGAGCCATTATCCGTAATGATTGACTCTGGAATACCGAATCGACAAACAATGCGGTCGCGGACAAAGTCTGCCATGACTTTCTTAGTCACTGCTCTGTAAGATACTGCTTCGACCCATTTGGTGAAATAGTCGATTGCTACTAGAATAAACCTGTGCCCGTTGGAAGCGGCAGGCTCTATTGGTCCAATAACATCCATTCCCCAAGCGGCGAACGACCAAGGTGAGATTGTTGCATTAAGCTCATTTGGAGGTACCTTTATCATATCTGCATGTACTTAACAGCGGTGGCATTTCCAATACTAGATGCAGTCCGTTTCCATAGTCATCCAAAAGTAACCAGCCTGGAGTATCTTCTTTGCTAAGACAAAACCGTTCATATGTGGACCACAGGTCCCAGCATGAATTTCTTCTAGTAGCCTGGATGCTTCCTTTGCGTCAACACACCTTAATAATCCCAAATAGGGAGTCCTCCTATACAGGATTCCTCCGCTGTGAAAGAAGTTGTAGAACAACCTCCGAAGTGTGCATTTCTGAGTATGACTGGCAAGCTCCGGGTACTCTCCCTTTGTCAAGTACTCCTTGATATCATGGAACCAAGGTTTTCCGTCTGCCTCATCCTCAACATGGGCACAGTAAGCTGGCTGATCATGGATATTTAGTGGAATGGGATCAATGAAATTCTTGTCTGGATGTTGTATCATAGACGACAGGGTAGCCAATGCGTCGGCGAACTCGTTCTGGATTCTGGGAACATGACGGAATTCTATCTTCATGAACCTATTTCTCAATTCCTGTACATGATGCAGATACGGGAGTATCTTGGAGTTCTTGGTTGCCCATTCTTCTCGTACCTGGTGTATAAGTAAATCTGAATCTCCAATCACTAGCAGCTCTTGCACGTTCATGTCAATGGCCATTTTGAGCCCTAAGATGCAAGCTTCGTATTCGGCCATATTGTTGGTGCAGGGAAACCTGAGTTTGGCGGACATTGGATAATGCTGACCGGTTTCAGATACCAAGATTGCTCCTATGCCAACTCCTTTGAAGTTTGCTGCTCCATCGAAGAACATTCTCCAAAAATATGTTTTCAGGGGTTCGTATTCTCCATCCACGGGATTCTCGGCGAGGTGATCTGCCAGTGCTTGTCCCTTGACCGCTTTCTGAGTTACGTAGACAATGTCGAACTCACTCAACAAGATTTGCCACTTGGCTAGCTTGCCAGTGGGCATGGGCTTCTGAAAGATGTACTTTAAAGGATCCATCCTTGATATGAGATAGGTAGTATAGTCACAGAAGTAATGCCTCAGCTTCTGAGATACCTAAGTCAAAGCACAGCAGGTGCATTCCAAAAGAGAATACCGGGCCTCGTACGGGGTGAACTTCTTGCTGTGATAATAGATGGCTTGTTCCTTCCTCCCCGTTTCATCATGTTGCCCAGAACGCAACCGAAAGCTCCGTCCAACACCGGTAGAGTAATAAGGGTCTACCTGGCTCAGGCGGGACCAAGACTAGTGGTGTTGACAGGTACTCCTTGATTCTATCGAAGGCCTTTTGACAGTCATCGGTCCATTTGGTAGCGGCGTCCTTCTTCAACATCTTAAAGATTGGCTCACTGATGATCGTAGACTGTGCTATGAACCGGCTGATATAGTTAAGTCTTCCTAAGAAACTCATCACATCCTTCTTGTTCTTTGGCGGTGGTAGTTCTTGAATGGCTTTGACCTTTGATGGATCCAGTTCTATTCCTCGGCGACTCACAATAAACCCCAACAATTTTCCAGCGGGTACCCCAAATGTGCACTTTGCGGGATTCAGTTTCAGGTTGTACCTTCGCAATCTATTGAAGAACTTCCTCAAATCTTCCATGTGATCAGTGGCCTTCTTGGACTTGATGATAACATCATCTACATATACCTCAATTTCCTTGTGTATCATGTCATGAAAAATGGTAGTCATGGACCTCATGTAGGTGGCGCCTGCATTTTTCAGGCCGAACGACATCATTTTGTAACAATACATTCCCCACGACGTAATGAAAGCCGCTTTCTCAGCATCTTCTTCATCCATCCAGATCTGATGGTAACCAGCGAAACAATCCACGAATGACTGTAGCTCATGTTTGGCGCAATTGTCAATCAGGATGTGTATATTCGGCAAAGGGAAGTCGTCTTTCGGACTGGCCTGGTTGAGATCCCGGTAGTCGACACAGACTCTTACCTTCCCGTCCTTCTTTGGCACTGGCACGATGTTGGCTAACCATGTCGGGTATTCCACTACTCTGAGAACCTTAGCTTTGACTTGCTTAGTGATTTTTCCTTGATTTTCAAACTCATATCAGGCTTGAACTTTCTGAGCTTTTGCTTTACCGGCGGACATGCCGGATCGGTTGGCAGTTTGTGGGCCACAATAGACGTACTCAGACCAGTTATGTCATCATATGACCAGGCGAATATGTCTTCATATTCCCTTAGAAATTCCGTGTATTCCTTCTTTTTTGATGGCGATAAGTGAACGCTGATCGTGTTTCCTTGACGTTTTCTGCATCTCCCAAGTTAACAACTTCTGTCTCGTCCAGGTTGGACTTAGGTATGTTCTCAAAGTTCTCCACTTCTTTGACAATCTCCTCGGGTATGTCATCTTCTTCTGAATCAATGTCTGTTTGTTGCGTTGTCTCATTGCATGTCACAGTCATTGGTTCATCATGATAAGTAATAGTAATGCCCGAGACTCACCGGGCTCTAGTTGTCCTGATAGTCCAGTTATTGAGGCGTTCTCCTCTGCTTACAGCATGTATGGAAGGGCCTTCCTCCCTATCCTCCTCAAGAATAACACAGCAATCCATATCATTGTCCTCTAAAAACAAGTTTTTCACTGCTGCGAGCGCTTCTTCTTCGTCCGTTCCATAGACGACGTCAGCCTGTTGGAAAGTCTGCTCCAAATGCGGTATCGGCTGCTCTAGTGGGTAGTAAGGACCGCGCCATGGTGGCGACCAGTTGTTGAACTCTTCCCAGGTGTATTCGTACCCCAAGCCGAAAGTGGTGCCATGTTTCTTGAGTGTTACGGGTTTAGCGATTCCTTGGAGGTTTTTGCCGAGTCCTTTGCCAGGCTCGTACCCACTCCAATTTAATATACTCTTGATCTTGTTATCCTACAATTTGTCTTTGTCGACAGCATTGACCCGCTCGATGTGGTGGTAGGTTTCTCCACCTAGCTTTCTTCTCCCTCCGATCGCTGGAATGGTCTGGCGACTGTATATAGGTGAATGATCACCTCCTGGTGATTCCATTCGAACTTTACTGCCTGGTGCAGTGTTGATGCTACGGCCACCCAGCAGCCGTGAATCCATGGCCGTACCTAGCAGCAAGTTGTAGGATGCGGGCACATCTATCACCTGGAAATCAACATCGAATCATGTTGGCCCCATTTGCAAGCATAGATTAATCTCCCCAATGGGGGACCTCTGAGACCCATCAAAGGCTTACGTTGTATTGCTCCTTTCTTTTATCTCATGAAGCCTTTGCCCAACTTCTTGATGTCACAGAGGACAAGATGTTAAGGCTGGAACCCCCCGCCGACCAAGATCCTGGTGATGAAATAGTCTTCGCATTGCACGGTGATGTGCAGGGCTTTGTTGTGACCCCAGCCCTTCAGGTGGCAGCTCGTCCTCATAGAAGTGATTTATTGGCTTTCTAATACTGTCCCACCATATTAGCCATTTCCCGCCAGTGATGTTGCTTGGCACGTAGGCTTCACTCAGCACCTTCAAACAGAGCATTTTTTGTGTGTCTTGGAATTCTGCAAGCAGCGAGAGGATGGATATCTGTGCTGGTGGTTTGTTTAGTTGTGTCGATGACCGAGATACTCTTTGGCCTATATTTTTTTTCCAAAGATCGTCTGCGACCTGTCTCAATGATGGGGTGGTCGGTTGGAAGCCTGCTTGCTTGACTCGGCTAGATGTTCCCGGGGTATAAACTCTACCAGTTCTCGTCATACCCTGTGCGGCAACAGTCTCTTCGAACCTAACCTTGCATTTCCTTCTTGCCTCGACTGTATAGTCCCAGGGTACGGCCTTTGTAAGGAATGGTGTCATGGTCGACATCGCCACTGGGATCGGTGTGGCTATCCTTACTCCAAACAGAGCATGTGCCTTGGGTGGTAAAACTATAACTTCAAACGGTGCGGGTGCATTTGCCGGAGACATGTTCGACCTCAATTGTTGTTGGTGTCTTTGCAGATGACGTTGCCTCAAACTCAAGTGGCATAGACATATTTACCTCAGCGTCCCCGGATGGCTGGATCTGGACTATCACTGGATTAAGAGTAACTATTGACTTCTTTGGGTCATCACCTTCTGCGATCAACCTGATTGATCCCTCGGGGTCCCAATCGTCCTCTATTTCAATCATGTGAATGCCTCCACCCTTATGGTTTGGTAGAGGGTTATTGCGGACGTTCGAGCGGGTTCCTTCGCCACAATAATCTTGTATCAATTAAAGTCTGGATCTTGTCTTTCAAGGAACGACATTCATCGATGGTGTGCCCTTTCATGCCGGAGTGGTATGCACAGGATTTGTTTGGGTTAACCCACTGAGAAGGGTTCTCAGGGGTTGCAGCAGGGATGGGGGTGACATAACCAGCAGCTTTGAGTCTCTCGTACAACTGGTCAATAGGTTCAGCAATGGCTGTATATTGTTTTGGAGGTCTGCGATCAAAATTTGGTCGGGGTCTAGGGAAGTTCTGACGTGTAGGAGGTGATTGATAGTGGGATGGTTGAGCATTGTAAGTTTGGTAGACATGTGCGGGTTGGGAATATCTGGGTGAGGTAGGCAGATATGAAGGAGGTGGAGATGACTGATAAGTTGGTGGTGGAGCTTGGTAGGAGGGTGCTTGGTAATTCGGAGTGGGCTGATATGTGAGTGGAGGTGTTGGGTAAGTTTGGTATTTGATAGGAGATTTGGTCCTTTGTGCAACCATCACGGCTCCTACGTCCCTTTTCTTGGACACACCACCGGACTGCAAGGCCTTATTTGTAGCTTGCAAGGCCTCGAAGTTTGTAACCATACCGCTTTTGATACCCTCTTCAATCCTTTCACCCAGTTTGATAATGTCAGAAAATTTGTGGCTTTCGATCATCATTAGTCGTTCATAGTATTGCGGGTCTTGGGCCCGGACAAAGAATTTGTTCATCTGTTCCTCCTCTAAGGCAGGTCTGACCTTAGCAGCTTCGGACCTCCAGCGAGTAGCATACTCGCGAAATGTTTCTGTAGGCTTCTTCTTTAGATTCTGAAAATAGAACACATCCGGCGCGTTCTCTGTGTTAAACCTGAACCTGTCCATAAAGTCGGACGCCATGCCTACCCAGCTTGACCACTTCTTTGGATCTTGGCTGATGTACCAAGACAGCGCATCTCCTTTCAAGCTCCTCATGAACAACTTCATGTGGATTCTCTCGTCTTTCCCTACTCCAACCAGCTTGTCACAATACGTCCTCAAATGGACCCTTGGATCGCCTGTACCGTCAAACATCTCGAACTTTGGAGGTTTGTACCCCTCGGGCAGTTCGACATCGGGCTGTATGCAAAGATCTTCATAGTTCAGCCCCTCAATTCCTTTGTTTCCTTCAACATCTTGAATCCGGCTAGTCAATTTCTTAAGTTCCTCAGCCAGGTTCCTGATGAGCAAGTCTTTATCATCAGACTCGGGTGTGCTTGAGATGGGTTGGGTGGAGTGTGGCATGGTCTCCACGTAAATGGGGGGTGTGGAAACTGGTCATTTGTGGAGTTTTGGAGTTCTGGGATGAGTAACGGGGTGTTGTTTGAGGTATGGCAGGTGTTGCATTGGGTCTTCGATGGAATAGTATAAGGAGCGGGACGATTCTGTTGCTTCGGGATATTTTGAGGTGGTATAGGGTTTTGAGTATTGGGAAAGGTGATATCCGGGGTGCTGAGGGAAAATGACAAGCTTGCTAGATTCCGAACTTGATCGAGCTCTTCCTGGAATTTCAGCAATTTCTGTTCAAGTTGGGATACATTTTCCTTAGGAACCCGAGTACCATGACCATTAGTGGCCTCTACCCGTTCAGTTGAATTCTCCTTTCTGACGTTGTTCAAATCTTCCATCTTGCCTTTGTTCTTGTTTTTGACAGGACTAAGATGAGTGGGTGGAGGGCCCCTGGATCTCGTGGAATAGGATGATATTGCCAGAGTGCACGAACCAACCTTTAGGGAGGGGAATAACAAAAGATAAAACAAAAAGGTAACCAAGTTAGTGAGGATTATAAGAAGTATTGCAATATTTAAACACATAGTACGGGAATGTAAGTCGTGTCCTAATTTGGGGACCTCTGTGTGCCCGAGGTAGGCCTAGCGACAAGTTGATTTGGAGGACTTAGAATGCTAAATGCTTCATTTTATTGATAAAAAATAGGCGAATCCCAAAACGACACTAAATAAGCAAGAAATAAAAATCACTAATGGCCATTGGCCTTATTACATTTTATAAAGCAAAAAGATCAACTCCTATCTATTTGGTCCCAGAAGGACCCTCCCCAGATTCGGCATCCTTTGCTCCGTCGAACAGCTTCCCCAACTCGCGAAGTCCCAGCAATAGGTAGGCCCTGGCCAGATATCCGCCTTCGGTTCTTTCAGCATTTTGGCAGTCTTCGACTCTCTTGAGAAACTTTCTCTCTAACTCCACTATGCCTCGCTCCAAGTATCCCAGTCGCTTGTTGGCACTGACAGCCATATCCTTCCATTCCTCAATTAGCTTCTGGTTAGATTCTTGTATCTCGCGGTGCTCGCTTTCGTACTCCCGGATTCTTTTGTGCAATTGGTTGTATTTGACCTACGCCTCGGCCCTTTCATCTATAATCCTGTGACCTCGAGCAAACCCTAGCTGGCCCAGACCATCATGATTGTCTTCCAACCAACCTGAGTAGAAAAGAGTGTAACCAGCATGATACCTGTCTGGCTCGATGGTATCTCTCCCCATTATGATCTTGCAGTGCCACATATGCTGAGCTTGGCATTTGTAAGGACTATCATCCTTTTGGAAGTCAGCTCCGAAATGACTCATTTTGTCGACCCTGGGTATAAACTGCTTCCTACCAGCTTGCCTCATAACCCGAAGCGGGACGTAAGGGTGTTTCCCCCTGGGACCAATCAGTATCAGGAAAGGTGCGTCTCTTGATCGGGCAATGAACTCCTCCGTTGGAAACCATTCGAACATCCACTAAATTTGCTCCTCGGTCAAATTATCAAATAGCTCAACCCATCCTTTAGCATCCTCTGGATGAGCGAACATGTCGGGGATGTAATTTATTCGCTTTGGGTGATGGAAAGCGATGTGATCATCCCAGTCCCTACGCTGGATTTCTTGTCGATATTAGCCTTTTTGGAGATGTTCCATGAGCCAGAGTTCGAGTAATAGATTGTAACCTTCAAAGTGTTTTGCTCCTCGCTGACATTTCTCCAAGGCTCGGTATATGTCTGCAATAATCATGGGTACGATGCTGAACGCCTGCCCATCAATCCCTTCCATTAGAGTTTTGGTTACCATAGCCAGCCTAGTATGAATTCTGCCTTTCTTTGTCGGGAATACAATCAGACCCAGGAAGCAGAACATAAAGACGAAAACTCTCCGATGGGTGTGTCCCAAAGATGTGATGGCAAACTCGCCAGAGTAGGTACGGTAAGATTTGCTGTGACCGTACCTTTCATACAAGTAATCAAAAGGAATATATGAATCCTTCAAGCATGTTAATTCTGGATTCTTCTTCAAACCCATCATTTTAAGGAAGCCCCTACCTTTGCGGTTCTCAGGCATTAGCAAACACGTAGTTTCCCATACTAGACCGGCCAATCCTCCTATCTCCTCCAGCAAGGGTGTCATTTCAATGTCCCCAAAGCGGAACACAACACTTTCACTATCCCAAAACAATGTGGCAGCTTCTATGATCTTGTTATTGGGTTGGATCTCCAGGAGGGAAGGTATATTTCCTAGATATTTTCGGACGAGAGTTTGATCACCAGAGGGAAGATCTTTCCACCAGCTTAGCAGTCTTGGATGGATGTTGGTGACCATGCTGAATCTGGGGATTTCGTGCCTCATTATCTGCAAGACAGAAGGTTTAGACCCTACCCCCACCAGACTCGACTATTTAACATCAACAATTAGCATGAAGCATTTAGTTCTCCAAATAAATGCACAGAACGTGATGATGTCCGTTTGGGTATGGGGCAACCCAGTGGACTTTTGGACAAGGCTATCTTAAAGGATCATTATGTGGACAACATAACTGACTCGGCTAGGTTTGACCATGATGCATGCACAGTTTAAATAGAGTAAGGTTTCTATGGGGTTTTAGGCTGGTACCCTTGAGCGGACAACTCAAGGGGGAAGGCTCGGAACTGTCGACTGCACCGCTGATCGACTAGTTTTACCGCAAATATGTCTTTCCTAATTTAGGGCGTAATGATATAGGAAGAGCGGAACCACTCATTATAAGCGTTGTTATAGTATTTGTTTTGGCACGAGTGGAGTATGATGTTGAGCATGATTATGCAATAATTAAAAAAGAAATCATGTTGACATGTATTTGCACATTAAGGAAGCGATAAATACAGCAGTTTCATAATTTAAAGGAGTAAAGGAAAGAAAACAAGGAAGACATGTCAGTTTTGCTTCTGAAGAAGAAATTAAATGCTGAAGGGAATTAAACAGATAATTGCACATAGAGAGAGGTACAAATTCACAAGAATAATCTGCAGTGGTAAAAGCCTAAAAAATCCCCAGCAGAGTCGCCATGCTGTCGCGACCCTTTTTCCCTCTTTGCATCGGAAAATCAGGTTTATGACATTTTGGGCATAGGACTACTCATTTTGGGAACTGGTGTATTGGGTGATACCCTTTTTTGCTTGAGCCCGACCGGGTTGGGTCCGGTCCGGGGCAAGTCGGGGCCATCGAACCCGACCTGGATGCAAGGTAGAACGACGGCCACGTCAACAACCGAGGTCGAGTCATTTCGAGACCGTTGCAGAGCTCGATATGAGTCACCATCGGATGGAGAAACACACAAGGTCGGAAGCCGGACTCGTAACGGATAACCAAGCGTCGCCGGATATCTCGCCCAAACGTGATTTTCTCAACCACTTCAGGCCATTAAGGCGTAATTACAGGGATCCACGATGTAATTAATTTACCTACCTTATTTTTACCCTTAATCAGAATGTATAAAAGGGGAGAAGACCCCATAAAGAGGGGATCGGAAACCATTACACTACAGTACCATCTCTCTCAATTCTTGTACGCTATCAAGCACAATTGTTCTAAGCAATATTATATTCTGCGATTATTTACTTTAACAGCAATTGTTGAGTCTTTATCTTTTATTTTCCTCAATCCAAACCTTTTGTATCTTTTAGTTCACGGATCCTTAAAACCCCGTATAAATTCAATTGTTATCCGGATTCCAGGGTAAACAGTTTGGCGCCCACCGTGGGGCTAAGGATATTAGTGAGCTCTTTGATACTCTTTCTTGACGCATCACAATACACTGGTTCTTTGCAAAAGAGTTCATCTTACATTCAAATTACCAACTCATAGAATGGCACAATCAATCAACAACGAACTTGAACAGCAGACAGGAAACAATGGAATGCCCGGGCTCGAAAACCCGATAGATGCCGATTCCCGGATGGCGCTCAACACTGATCAGGCCTCCGGATCATCACATAGCGTCCGGGGAGAGGACGATTCGAGGGCCCAGGCAGTCGGCGAAGAGACTATCAACCTTAAAATGATTTTTGACATGCTGCAAGCCCAGCAATCGGCTATAGCTCAGCTCCAGAGCCGGGTCCAGGAGCCTGTCAGGTCCGAGGAGGCTCCCCGTGCAGCTGCAATCATCAATCCGACCCCAGTACAGCCGGAACGGGGTGGCCGGATGCTGATTCTGTCGGTC
>NW_017671930.1:36918-83704 GCF_001879085.1 Nicotiana attenuata | reverse complement strand
AGGTATGATTCTTGGGTGTAATACTATTATGTATACATGCATGTATAAATTAGGGTTGTGGAAAGATTGTTGAACATAAACAAGTAAAGATTTGGTTGGGGAATGAAGGAAAACCTTGAAAAAAGAGATTTGAACTTAAGATGCGCAATTAGTATGTGATAAAATGCTCAAATGAGCTGAAACCATGAATACCTTTCTAATTTGTGTTCAATTTTGTTATGTCTCAAAGTAGATTGGAATTGCTAGAATTTTCGGAACGTTGTAGTGACTTAAGGAAAGCTTAAACGAGGTATGTATGGCTAACTTTAACTCTTGTAGAATCCCCTTGTTGTGACGAGCATACGGTATGTGTACCTTGTATGAAAATATGTGTATTGATTGTCTTAGTTGATTTCCACACCACCAAGTTATATGTGATTGTGAGAAGTGATTTGATGTGCCTACCTTATTATGTGCAAAGTTTGTAAATGCTTGAGGATGACGACATGAAAGTATGTGTTAACGAATGAAAGAATGTTAATGTGTCCAAATGTGGGAATGTGTATAATGGCTAAAAACCCTGCGTGGTAAGTAATGAAAGAGGGTATTGTGAAATGACGTAAATAAGTTGAACGATTACGACAACACCTTGTACATGAATTACTTCTTGGTGACAGTTTTGGTGCCATGGGCCCAAATGTATGAATTGTTGATATGAACTTGTGTTTTCTTAAAATGATGGTTCTTGTGATGTATTGTTTGTTGTTTTTGTTGTGTGGAATGTGATTGTTCGGTGGGATCGGGTTGCGCACCGCAACACAAAGTAATAAGGTCTGGGTTGTGGTGATAAGAGTGGCCGAGGTAATAAGGGTGGCCGAGGTAATAAGGGTGGAAAAGTGACGATAGTCACTATTGAAATGAAAATAAATGAAACTCTTGAATGTGGAAGTGTTGGAAAGGGAAAAATGAGAGATTGTGAAACTTGTTTGGCCTTGGTTGTTCCTTTCATGTGCATTGATTGTTGATTCTATTACTGTTCGTTATCTGTGTGTTGATTGATTTTACTTGGGATAAAGTTTGTTCATACATACCAGTACAATTCAAATGTACTGACGTCCCTTTTGCCGGGGGCGCTACATTCTTGTTATGATTGTAGGTGGTTCTATAGCAGGTACTCCAGTCCACCGACAGTAGCACCTCCCCCACTTTCCGTCAGCCGTATTGGTGAGCCCCTTTCCTCTCAGGGCCCTGCGTGGCTCATGCCGCTTTTCTTCCCAGAGTCTTATTTTGGTATTTGTGTAAGGTATAGCCGGAGCCTTGTTGCCGGCATTTCCATATTATTCTTCAGTTGTATTTAGAGGCTCCGTAGACAGGTTGTGGGTAGTGTCGGGTATTGGGATTTTGAAATAGAAATATTGATGATTGGAAATGATGTATAAAACTTGGAATACCTTTAAAATGGTGAATGAAGTTGCTAATGAAAATGAAATGGAAATCGTTAATGATATGTTTATAGAATTTGATTAATGGAGTCCATCTCCTATTTATTCATGAATTAGTTTGGGTAGAATGAGACCTAACAGGCTTGCTCGGTCGGGTTTACTCGGTTGAGCGCCGGTCGCGCTCCTCGGATTTTGGGGCGTGACACTCTTTATGCCTGAGGTGGGCCTAGTGACAAATTGATTTGGAGAACTTATGATGCTAAATGCCTCATTTTATTGATAAAAATAGACGAATCCCCAAATTGACACTAAATAAATAGGAAATGAAAATCACTAATGGCCATAGGCCTTATTACATTTTATAAAGCAAAAAGAAAAACTCCTATCTACTTGGTCCCAGAAGGACCTTCCCCAGATTCGGCATCCTTGGCTCCATCGAACAGCTTTCCCAACTCGCGAAGTCCCAGCAATAGGTAGGCCCTGGCTAGATGTCCGCCTTCGGTTCCTTCAGCATTTTGGCAGTCTTCGACCCTCTTGAGAAACTTTCTCTCTAACTCCACTATGCCTCGCTCCAAGTATCCCAGTCGCTTGTTGGCACTGACAGCCATGTCCTTCCATTCCTCTATTAGCTTTTGGTTAGACTCTTGTATCTCGCGGTGCTCATTTTCGTACTCCCGGATTCTTTTGCGTTGTTGGTTTTATTTGACATGTGCCTCGACCCTTTCATCTATAATACTGTGACCTCGAGCAAACCCTGTCTGGCCCAGACCATCATGATTGTCTTCCAACCAACCTGAGTAGAAAGGAGCGTAATCAGCATGATACCTGTCTGGCTGGATGGTATCTCTCCCCATTATGATCTTGCAGTGCCACATATGCTGAGCTTGGCATTTGTAAGGACTATCATCATTCTGGAAGTCAGGCCGGAAATGACTCATCTTGTCGTCCCTAGGTATAACCTGCTTCCTACCCGCTTGTCTCATAACTCGGAGAGGGACGTAAGGATATGTTCCCCTCAGACCGTTCAGTATCAGAAAAGGTGCATCTCTGGATCAGGAGATGAATTCCTTGGTCGGAAACCACTCGAACATCCATTGAACCTGTTCTTCGGTTAGGTTATCAAATAGTTCTACCCATCCTTTGGCATCTTCTGGCTGAGTGAACATATTGGGCATGTAATTCATTCGCTTTGGATGATGGAAAGCGATGTGATCATCCCAGTCCCTTCGCTGAATCTTTTGTCGGTATTCACCCCTTTGGAGATGCTCCATGAGCCAGAGTTGGAGTAATAAATTTCAGCCTTCGAAGTGTTTCGCTCCTTTTTGACACTTCTCCAAGGCTCGATATATGTCAGCAATGATCATGGGCACGATGCTGAATGGCTGCCCATCGATCCCTTCCATTAGGGTTTTTGTTACCATAGCCATCCTGGTGTGGATTCTTGTTTTCTTCATCGGAAACACGATCAACCCCAGGAAACAAAACATGAATACGAAGACCCTTCGATGGATGTGCCCCAAGGAAATGATAGCAAACTCGTCAGGGTAGGTACGGTAGGATTTGCTGTGACCGTACCTTTCATACAGATAGTCAAAAGGGATGTAGGATTCTTTCAGACATGTCAATTTTGGATTCTTCTTTAAACCCATCATTTTGAGGAAACCCCTACCTTTGTGGTTCTCAGGCATCAGCAGACCCGAAGATTCCCAGACTAGACCGGCCAATCCTCCTATCTCCTCTAGCAGGGGTGTCATTTCAACGTCCCCAAAGCGGAATACAGCCCTTTCACAATCCCAAAACAGTATGGCAGCTTCTATGATCTTGTTGTTGGGTTGGATTTCCAAGAGAGAAGGTAGGTTTCCCAGATACTTTCTGACGAGAGTCTGATCACTAGAGTAAAGATCTTTCCACCAGCTTAGCAGTCTTGGGTGGATGTTGGTGACCATGCCGAATCTAGGGACTTCGTGCCTCATATTTCTGCAAGACAAATAAGGTTAGACCCTACCCCCACCAAGACTCGACTATTTAATATCAACAATTAGCATGAAGCATTTAGTTCTCCAAATAAATGCACAGAACGTGGTGATGTCCGTTTGGGTTTAGGAAACCCAATGGACTTTGGACAAGGCTGTCTTAAAGGATCATTATGTGGACAACATAACTGACCTGACTAGGTTTGACCATGATGCATGCACAGTTTGGACAGAGTAAGGTTTCTAAGGGGTTTTAGACTGGTACCCTTGAGCGGACAACTCAAGGGGGAAGGCACGGAACCGTCAACTGCACCGCTGATCGACTGGTTTTACCGCAAATATGTCTTTCCGGATTTAGGGGGTAATAATGTAGGAATAGCGCAACCACTCATTATAAGCATTGCTATGGTATTTGTTTGGCACAAGTGGAGTATGATGTCGAGCATGATTATGCAATAATTAAAAGCATGTTGACATGTATTTGCACATTAAGAAAGCGATAAATACAACAGTTTCATAATTTAAAGCAATAAAGGAAAGAAACAAGGGAGATATGTCAGTTTTGCTTTTAAAGAAGAAATTAAATGCTTAAAGGAATTAAACAAATAATTGCACATAGGGAGAGGTACAAATTCACAAGAACAATCTGAAATGGTAAAAGCCTAAAAATCCCCAGCAGAGTCGCCATGCTGTCGCGCCCCCTTTTTCCCTCATTGCATCGGAAAATCGGGTTTATGTATTTTGGGCATAGGACAACTCATTCCTTTGGGAACTCATTGCAGGGAGCACATGACCTTAGGAAGGGGTCAGGTTTGGGCATGCACAGCAATAGATGGTGCTGGTATGCCCATAAACCAGCCAGAAAACACAACACATAGAGGGGATATGAAGCATATAACCCCAGGGAGGGTCAGGTTTGGGTCATGCACAGCAATGTCTAATGCTGACATGCCCTCAAACTAACCAGAGAATACAAACACATATGGGATATGGGGTTTGGGATTCATAAGGCATAATCACATAATCAAATGACTGACAGAGTATTTATACATAAAGGAACACATTGATTTATAGCATGCTTTAGGAATGAAACTTGATTAAATACAAGCAGGAAACAGGCAAGAGTGAAGGCAATAGTAAGGAAAACATGTTGTTTTTGATGCTTGAAGATTAATTAGAACATACCAGTAAAGAAGCAAATGCAGAAAGAAAAGTAAGCAATTTTCCACAGCCTAGCCTTGGCTTTCAGCCGGCTAGACAAGGTAGCAACACAATTAGTAGCAGAGAAAAGAGAGAGAGTCTTGAGTGAAGTGTGTGTTCTGAACTCAAGCGGTTCGCTCGTTCGTTCGTGTTTGAAAGAAGAGGAGTGCAAGGTATTTATAGCTTTTTGAAAACGAGTGAAGGAGAGGTAATAAGTAAAGTTTTAATACAAATATGGAAACAATCAACAGTCAGAATCAATTATACAAGTGATTCCCTTTAATTAAGGAATCACTGTTTAACGGGTAGTAACAGATTCAAATAAGGAAAGAGATCATCTTAGAGATGGACTGATTATTGACATAAAAGGAGTAGTACAAGCATTAAGTAAGTAATCAAGTCTAAGTACAGAAATATGCTTATTTTGGAAAAGATTCAGTAAGGCAAAATATCACAGTAAAGGGAAAAGAATCAATCAATTCCAAACAGGCGAGTGAAATTAGGGTTCATAAAGGAAAAGCTTTGAAATCAGTCACACGATTAGGGTCAGTCAAACATGCTTTTGCACTTTAGTATATAAACAGAGTGAATAGAAGACATCAGACATGCGAGGTCAAGCACATTGGCAAAAGAGATAATCACAAGCATGCAATAGTGGCAGAAATAAGCCATGGTTCAGCAGTAAAGCAAACATTCGAAGCATAGTAATCAAGTAGGTCAAGTCACATTGAATCAACACTACAGAAAACAGAGTACCAGAAACATGCAAAGGTCTCACGGTAGCAGGTGAGGAAACCTTTTGAAAAGTTAGGGTTTCAGTCATAGTCGAGTTGAAAGATAGTAAAATCAGATAAGTCACATAACGAAAAGAAAGTCTAAAACAAAAACTTTCAATCGAGTCAAGTACTCGAACAAACGATTTCAGACCCAAAGACCTAGGGCTTTTCAACAACACTCGAGTTTTTTTTTTAAAAAGGTAACACAAATAAGTCAAACAAGAACAAGGAACTTAGTTAAACAAGTATACATTTAAACAAACAGCTTCAAGATTCGAATGAGACCCAAAAGAAATTAGGATTTTCAACATGCTGACTCAAGTAGAAGGAAAGCATAACAAACAGTTCATAGTAAAGTCATAAAACAACATCGAGAATCAGAGAAGAGATTTTTGAAATAACTTAAAGGAAAACCCTAATCAGAATAATGAGAGTCACTTTGAAAGCAACGTTGAAGAACCTTCGAGAAAAAAAAATGCTTAAAAGTTCATGGTAAGCACAGATCTAAGGTAGATCTGAAAGCAATCGAAAGATCTTAGAGATTAGGGTTTCGGAAAACCCAAAAGAAACGAGAAAGATCTCGAAAGATAACGATCTAACCAGAAAAGGTCAAGGACCCGCCTCGAAAGGCCATAAATGGCCGAAAAAGGTCGTGGCTGGCCGGAGAAAGGCCATGAACACCAGTCGAGCAAGGACTGGACCAAACTCCTTCGAAGTCTGGTCATGAAACCACAGAACCAAACACATAGAAGCCATGGAAAGCCGGTACAGGTCTCAAATGACCACGGAAGGCCATGGATTAGGGTGTAGTTTGATGGCGGCGGCTAGGGTTTGTAAGAGTTTCAGAGAGAGTTGAGAGAGAAGAGGGATTCAGAGGTGGCGGTTGGTGAGGAATGAGGTAGGGTAAAAGGGTCGTTTGGGTTAAAAAGGAAAGGGGTAATGGGAGTCGTTGATCTAAACGATCAACGGTTGGGATTAAAGGGGTTAGGTGGGGAGTCCGGGTTTAGGTCGGTTCAATTTAAAATTGGGTCGGGGTAATTGGGTTAAAAATGGAATTGGGCTGGGGAGATTGGGGGCTTGATTTGGGTTATAATTGAAACCCAATTTGGGCTACAATTTAAATAGCCACTTTTCCCCTTTTTATTTACAAAAATAGTAAATAAGTTTCTGAAAACAAATTGAGAGCACTAAAATGATTTACAATGTATAATTAACTATTTAAAAATGCTGGACTTAATTTTTTTTAAATGTAAACGTAATTAAATCCTAAAAGAGGCTAATATTGCAATTATACAATTTAGCTTTTAAAAATACTAAATAAATTTATAAAAAAATATGCAAAAATTCCCTTAGCTATATTTTAGCATAGAAATAAAAGTTCAACAAGTGAATCACCAAAAAATGATATTTTTTAAAAATAATTATTGGGTTTTTATGGATAAAATAGGGGAATAAATTGATTCAAAAACCTTTAAAATTATGGAAAAGTAATGAAACACTTGGACATACTTATATATGCATACATATGCCATTTTGAAGGTATTTTGCATATTAAAATATATATGGGGAAAAATTGGGTATCAACAGACATAGGGTCTCCACTCCCTAGTCTCCTTTTCCACCATAGGGTCTGCACTCCCTAGTTTATTTTATTATATACCTAGGGTCTCCACTCTTACACCTTATTCCCTTACCCCCTCCCTTACGTGGAGGCAACACCTTTTTTGGTTCTTGTGTTTGCTGTGTCTTTCAGGTACCCGTGGTGGCTATTGGAGACGAGCGAGGAGCGGACGATCAAACATAGGAGGGCTGCTAGGGTGAGCCAGGTGCCGCATCAGTGTCGTGTACACCAGAGAACACTTCCAGGTTCTTTCCCGGGAGTTGGTACCTTCTGTTTTCCTATTCTCCTTCCCCTTGCGTTAGTTAAATTGCTGCCTTTTTAGTTCGCATTAGTGTTGAGCTTTCTATTAGCTTCAACTTGTTTTCTCCTAGTCTGGTCTGTTTGCCTAGTGTGTGTGAGTGATTCTCCTTAGTATGTTTTTGGTATAGTGGCTGTAGTCTGGGTGGGGCAGGGTCAGGAGGTGGGACGGGAGGCAAGGGAAGTAAGGGGCACAAGGGTGCCTGTAGGTTGAGAATTAGGTCCTGGAACATAGGTACATTGACGGGTAAGTCTATAAAGCTGGTAAAGATCCTACAGAAGAGGAAGGTCAATATAGCGTATGTCCAAGAGACTCGGTGGGTAGGATCGAGGGCGAGGAATGGAGACGAGTATAAGCTGTGGTACTCTGGAGTCCTGAAGGGTAAGAATGGTGTAGGCATTTTGGTGGATACGGAACTTAGAGAGTCTGTGGTAGAGGTCAGGCGGGTGAATGATAGGTTAATGTCTATTAAGTTGGTGGTTGGAGAGTGCACCCTAAATGTCGTTAGTGCATATGCGCGGCAAGTAGGCTTGGATGAGGAGGTCAAGAGGCGCTTCTGGGAGGGGTTGGATGAGATTGCCCATAGTATTCTGCCTGCTCAGAGGTTATTTATAGGAGGGGATTTTACTGGTCATATTGGGTCGACTGCAGGCGGCTATGGCGAGGTGCATGGTGGCTTCGGTTTTGGGCATAAGAACGCATGAGGGACTTCGCTGTTGGATTTCACAAGGGCATTTGAGCTGGTGATTGCTAACTCTAGTTTTCCAAAGAGGGAGGAGCATTTAGTTACTTTTCAGAGCACGGTGGCGAAGACTCAGATTTACTATCTGCTCCTTAGGAGGTGCGACAGAGGGTTGTGTAAGGATTGCAAGGTTATCCCGGGTGAGACCCTCGCGATGCAGCATAAGCTCTTGGTGATGGACGTCAGTATTATGATGAAGAGGAAGAAAAGGATTGCACGTTGTTGATTGAGTATCAGGTGGGGAGCCTTGACTAAGGATAATGCTCAGGAGTTGGAAGGTAGGCTATCGGCTGTGGGATCCTGGAGAAGTAGTGGGGACCTGAGCGTTATGTGGTCGACAATGGCGGATCATATACGGGAGGCAGTGAGAGAGGTGTTGGGAGTTTCGAAGGGTTTCGCTGGCAGGCACAAAGGCGACTGGTGCTGGAATGAAGTGGCCCAAGGTAAAGTGGAAGCGAAGAAGGCGGCGTACCTGAAGTTAGTAGGGAGCACATGCGAGGTTGAGAGGAGTGCGAACAGGGAGAGGTATAAAGTAGCTAGGAAGGAGGCGAAACTGGCGGCCACGGAGGCTAAGACTGCGGCTTTTAGTCGTCTGTACGAGGATCTAGGGGCCAAAGGCGGGGAGAAGAAATTATTCTGGCTGGCTAAGGCGAGAGAGAGGAAGGCGCGGGATCTGGATCAAGTGAGGTGCATCAAAGACGAGGACGATAGAGTACTGATGGGAGAGGCCCAGATTAAGTGGAGATGGTAAACTTACTTTCATAAACTTATGAATGAAGAAGGGGATCAGGATATTGTGCTAGGCGAGTTGGGGCATTCCAAGAGTCACCGCGATTTTGGGTACTGTATGCGCATCAAGGTTGGGGAGGTCGTGGGAGCTATGCGAAAGATGAGCAGGGGCAGAGCTACCGGCCCTGACGAGATTCTGGTAGAATTTTGGAGGTGTGTGGGTAGAGCAGATCTACAGTGGCTGACAGGGCTGTTTAATGTTATTTTCAGGACGAACAGGATGCCGAACGAGTGGAGGTGGAGTACGATGGTTCCGTTGTACAAGAACAAAGGTGACATCCAGAGTTGCAACAACTGTAGGGGTATCAAACTATTTAGTCATACCATGAAAGTGTGGGAGAGGGTAGTAGAAGCGAGGGTGAGGAGGACAGTGTCCGTATCAGCCTCATTAGGAGGTAGGTGGAACAATACAGGGATAGGAAGAAAGATCTGCACATGGTGTTTATTGATCTAGAGAAAGCGTATGGCAAGGTTCCTAGAGCGGTTCTTTGGAGATGCCTAGAGGCTAAAGGTGTGCCGGTTGCTTACATTAGGGAGATTAAGGACATGATTGATGGAGCTAAGACTCGGGTTAAGACAGTGGGAGGCAACTCCGATCATTTTGCGGTTGTTATGGGGTTACACTAAGGATCTGCGCTCAACCCATTCCAGTTTGCTCTGGTGATGGATGCACTGACACACCATGTTCAAGGAGAGGTACCATGGTGTATGTTTTTCGCTGATGACATTATTCTGATTGACGAGACACGGAGTGGCTTTAACGAGAGGCTGGAGGTTTGGAGACAGGCCCTTAAGTCAAAGGGTTTCAAGTTGAGCAGGACGAAGACGGAATATCTTGAGTGTAAGTTCAGTGCTGAGCCGAGGGAAGCGGGCAGGGATGTGAGGCTTGGATCGCAGGTCATTTCCAAAAGAGGCAGTTTCAAGTACCTTGGGTTAGTTATCCATGGGGGTGGGGAGATCGACGAGGATGTCACACACCGTATAGGGGTGGGGTGGATGAAATGGAGGTTAGCATCTGGAGTCTTGTGTGACAAGAAAGTGCCTCCGCTACTCAAAGGTATGTTTTATAGAGCGATGGTTAGGCCGGCCATGTTGTATGGGGCTGAGTGTTGGCCAGTTAAGAACTCACATACCCAGAAGATGAAAGTAGCGGAGATGAGGATGTTGAGGTGGATGTGCGGACACACTAGGATGGATAAGATTAGGAATGAAGATATTCGGGAGAAGGTGGGCGTGGCTCCTATTGATGATAAGATGCGGGAAGCAAGACTCAGATAGTTCGGGCATGTTCGGACGAGTAGCTTGGATGCCCCGGTAAGTAGGTGTGAGCGGTTGGCATTGGTAGGTACGAGGAGAGGTAGAGGGCGGCCTAAGAAGTATTGGGGAGAGGTGATCAGGCGGGATATGGCGAGACATCAAATCTCCAAGGACATGGCACTCGATAGGAAGAT
This sequence comes from Nicotiana attenuata, assembly GCF_001879085.1. NCBI lineage: Eukaryota > Viridiplantae > Streptophyta > Magnoliopsida > Solanales > Solanaceae > Nicotiana > Nicotiana attenuata. The sequence continues at coordinate 73,433 of NW_017671930.1, read as the reverse complement.
GTGGAGGTCGAGTATTAAGGTTGTGGGTTAGGAGGTAGTTGAGCATATTTAGTCTTTCAGTGTGAGGCTAGGCTGATAGGATTTATTCTTAGACTGCTAGTGGTTAGTGTTGTGTTTACACTACTCATCCGTTTTCATAGTGCCGGACATTATTTACTTGTCATTATTTTTTGCCTTTCATCTATTCACTGGTTCTTGTGTGGTTGTTATTATTTCCATGCTGGTACTAATATATTTTCTCTTTTTGTCTTTTCGTCTTCTTGAGCTGAGGGTTTATCGAAAACAGCCTCTCTACCCCATCGGGGTAGAGGTAAGGTCTGCGTACACAGTACCCTCCCCAGACCCCACTTGTGGGACTATACTGGGTCGTTGTTGTTGTTGTTGTTGTACATAGGGTCTCCACTCCCTAGTTTCCTATCCAACATAGGATATCCATTCCCTAGTTGATTTGATTTTAAATGCAGGTACACCATGATGTTATAAACGTCAATACCACACAAGAGGGGGGTGATTTGTGTGGTACCTAATTTTCGCGTTAGAAGAACCTGGTTCTTCTAAGTGTTCTAACTACAGCAGTTTGCGGAATAATAAATACTGAAAGTAAAGTGCACAGAGATTTTTACGTGGAAAACACCTAGCTCAAAAGGTGAAAAAAACCACGACCTACTACTCAGTAGGATTTTCCCGAACTCCACTAAAATCACTGAGCCAAAAACTGCATTTACAAAACTCTTTGTAAACCTAAGGATTAACTCTAATCCCAGTGTAGCACACAGCCTCAACTGTTGCAACACTTTCAAGTTAACTCTAACTTGAATACTCAGAGTACCTAATACAATTGCTTCTAAGAAAGCTGAAAGGTACAATATGAAAACCTACTACAATTGAACTAGACTTAGAATAAACACAATGATGAAACTGGTTCTTCTATCTTAGTTCATGTAGCTTCAGACGTGCACACTTGTATCTCACATATGTTGCTTGCGAATCAGACTTGATCTTTTTTGCTCTCAAATATGCTTAACTTCTGCTTATGTGCATTTTTTGTAAAAGAGAACAACTTGGTTATTTAATGGATTAGCAGTTAGAGTTTGATCGAGACTCCAATGCTTATCCGTAGTCGATTTGAGTCCTTAACCAATACAAACTCCCATCCTTATCCTAGCTTAGGATTGTGTTCTCTTATCATAAGGAGACTGTCCTTCTTAGAACTCAATGCAACCTTTTCGATTTCATTCAGAAGATATTTGCTGCGTAATCTTCAATATATATCTTCCTCACGTGCCTTCCATGTGCAGTGGTTATGACTAACTGTGTCTCTCAAGATGGACCAGGTCTTTCCCTGAGTTCATTTGTCAATCTTCAAAACTTCAACTGAACTTGGGCCAACACACCACTCTCTGATATCTTTGCCAATATAGGATATACCCTTCCCTGGCCACATTTTCCAAGATAAGATACACCAATCCTTAGCTGAGACATTTTTTGACAATAAAGAAAAACCAAAAAAAATCATCATAATCTTTTCGAGGTACACCATTCCTGACTTTTTATTTCTTTCAATAATGAAGTAGTTTAGAGTTTTTGCTACAAATAACTCACAAAAATTTTTCTAGTGGAAACTGGGGCAGAAAAATTTCGTTCGTTTGTTTATTTTAGTGTATGAGCAGGTCTTTACCTTGAGGCACGAGGTTCGAGATGACCAAAAGAAGAAGTCTCAATCCAAAACGAAGAAAAAAAAAAGAAAAGAGAAGAAAGAAGAAAGAAGAGGGTGAATCCAAAATGCAGAAGCGGATGAAAAGGATATGGACTACTCAAGACATGACTGAAGTCACGAGCATTGCATTTCCCGTTTCGATCAGAAGAAGACGTAGAGGATGAACTAACACCTACAGCTAGCAAGCATCAAGGTTCATATCAGAGTCTGCATGAAGAACCATTCAAGACTCAAGATCAAGTTTCAGAAGACTTATAAATATATAAATAGGAATCTTGTAACTCATAGCTGATAGGCCTGTTTTGTTTCTTTAGATTTTGATTTTGATGTAATATCAGGACCACGGACAGGAGCCTCGACGGAACCTCACTCGACTTTCGAACTCATCACTCCATCATTCTCTGAACTACACGTGGCCTAATTCCTTTATAGCCAAGGATATGTAGGCAGCTCAGATACCAGGGCTTGGTCATAATCTTTTATCCATCTTTATCTCATTTGAATAAGTGTCGGATCAAAAGTTAATTACGTCGCTTACTTGTTTCTTTGCTCAAAAATACTTCGTATTTCCAAGCAAAGAGGGGCAGCTGTAAGCACGTAATTTTAGACCCGCACAATTTTTAAGTTAGTTTTAGTATTTTAAATATTTACTTGAGCTATTATAGATTTTTAATCCATTTAATTATCACTTTATTAGTTTAATTTTATTTAAAAATTAAAAATACAAAATAAAATAGTTTCAATTTTAATATATAGTTTTATTTTAGTAGTTTATTTTAATTAATTAAGATTGATTTTTATATTTTTATAAGTACATTATATTGTTTTAGTCTTCCAACCATATTTAAGCTCAGCAAGACAAAGGCTCATTATTCCCAACCCATTAGTTAGCCATCTATTCCCCTCTAATCCAATGGTCATCATCCATTCCCACCTCCATATAAAATACCTAGTTTTGGAACCTAATTCCTAAATTCCTAAGGAAAGAACGGTAAGAAACCCCGAGCAAGAAGAAATGGCTCGGAAAATGAAAAGTCTCGAACAAAGTCTTAAGAATATGCAAGGCCTGAGGGGCCAAAAGAGTGTTTCGTACTCCCATCTGTGCATGTTTCCTCATGTTCATTTGCTCGTTGGCTTTAAGACGCCAAAATTCAAAAAATACGACGGGCATGGAGATCCGATCGCTCGTTTGAAAAATATTGTAATCAGCAGAGAGGGGCGGGTGGAGAAGAAGAACTTTTGATGGCCTATTCCGGGAAGAGCTTGACGGGAATTGCGTCAGAGTGGTACATGGACCAGGACATCTCCCATTGGCATATATGGGATGATTTGGCCCGATATTTCGTGAGCAATTTCTAAACAATGTTGATATAGCTCCGAATAGGAATTCCCTAACCAATTTCAAGAAGAAAACCGCGAAAAGTTTCCGTGAATATGCTATCAAGTGGCGTGAGCAAGCAGCCCGAGTGAAACCACCAATGGATGAGACAAAAATGGTCAATGTTTTCTTGTAGGCCCAAGAGGACGATTACAGAATATGATGTCTGACATGGGCAAACCGTTCGCGGAGGCCATAAATATCGGAGAAATGGTAGAAAATGGCCTAAAAGTTGGCCGAATCATAAGTCAATCTGCTTTGAAAGTCACTTCCCAAGCCATCCAGAACGGCCCGGAAGGTTTAGCAAACGGAACGAGAGCTAAAAAAGAGGAGCCAAAAAAAGGGGAACGGATTTTTTTCTTCTTCTTTACGAGGAGTGGGTCCCAATATGCCCTCCTGTTAGTCATGGAAACTAGCAAAAAAAAGTAATTTTCTCCTTTCTTCTCCTAATTTCTACATCCAGTAGCTAAAGACAAAAGAAGAACAACAATTTACTTCTAAAAATTCCAGCAACTTTTCCCATTTTTTCCCCACCTCAAACCGCCAGTTTCATCACCTGAAATGCACCAGCCAAACTCCGCCCTCAACCCCATCAACAACCACAAAAATCAGCTGTGAAACAGGCACGAATCACCTAAAAATCGCAACCAAACAACCTACAAACCAGCTCACGAAACACTACCATAAACCCAGCAAGGTCCGATTTTATCGCCTCAATTTGGTCGAGTTAGAAGAGGTCGAAATTCGAGTTTGTTTGAGTTCTCGTTTGATGCTCCGGCCAGCGAGTTCGGATAGAACGTGGCCGTCGATTTTCATTTTTCAGAACCGAAGCTCTTATCTTCTTTGTACGCAGCAAAAGGTTAGAAATACATCAATGAAAAATTCATTCTTTTTAATGTACCTCTTTTTAAATATAATGCTTCAGTTTTGATTTTGATCTGTTTAAATGTTTCATTATTGTTTCTTTTTTTTTTTTTTTTGAATTCTGTTTGTTTGATTAGAATTAGTTTCTCAAGTAACTAAATGTTAGCTTCTCAACTATGTTGTTAGATTAATATGATTTGAGAAATCCATGTTAGACTTGGACGTAAATAAGTCATTATTTTAAAGGAAGTTCATTTTTATCAATAATGTTTATGTTAGCATTTTATTCCTTAGTTGATGTTCTGTTGCTTGTTTTCAATTATTTTAATTTCTTGTTTCATGAAACAACATATGGCATTAAGTTCAAAATTATTTTAGTTATGTAATAAAAGCTGAAAAATGAAGCCTTAAGTTAAAGAAACTGTGGTATATTAGAGCCATTGGGTCTTGTAATTTTAAAGTGAGTTTAGTGAGATGTTGCGCTTTTAGATTTAATAAGTCACAGCAAGGATTATGATTCGGGCTCAAATACAAATTGGGTGAAATAAAAATCTACACTTCATCCACAAATGATTTCCATAACTCTGGGTTTTCACAATAATCTTGAAGTAGTTTAGAAAAATAACTCATGAACATCGTAGCTTGTTTTAGGCGCGATTAATAAAATCATCGTGGCCATGGGTACGGTTCCCGTGGCATGGTCACGATACTTAATCCCAATTCGAGTGTGCATTTCACGTGATTCGACCACAACTTCAAATAATAATAAAATTAACATGTTGTGGATCGCGGGTGAGTTTCACGTGACGCGATTCGCAATGTGTACAAAACAATAAGTGCACAACATCGCGACTTATTTGAATAAATTTCACAAATACTAAAAGTGGTTAATTGATTAATTAAAAGCGGTTAAAGTTAAAAATGAACAATAGGTTTAAAACAGGTAATAAATCAGATAATTAGGCAAAGTATTAATTGTTAAGCGACCGTGCTAAAACCACGAAACTCGGGAGTGCCTCACACCTTCTCCTAGGTTAACAGAATTCCTTACCCGGTCTTCTGGTTTTCGGAGACTTTAAACGGAGTCAAATTTCCTCGATTTGGGATTTAAAATAAACCGGTGACTTGGGACACCATAAATTATTCCAAGTGGCGACTCTGAATTAAATAAATAATCTCATTTCGAATAATGTCACTTTAATTGTAAAAACTCCCCTATCCCCTCAGAAAAAGGAGGTGTGACATCAGTTACTTTAACTTTGTAACCATTTGGAAGTTTAACTAGCAGAGGATGTGGTAAGCTTATAATGTTTTGCAAGTGAGTTTTGTTAAAAGTCATATGGTGTGATGCCCCGAAATCTAATATCCATAAGTCAGCTTTTGCACTAAAATATTTGCATGATGGATTATTAAAATAAATTGAAGAGGTGCAAGAAATCGTACCTGCAAAGTTCATAGAAGCTCCACTAGACATATTTGAACTGGCTGAATTTTCTCCAGTACAACCAATCTGAAAATGCCGCAGCAGGCTGGCAATTTGCCCATGCTGCTCCTTTAAAAGACTCATGCTTTGGTTTTCTCCTTGGTGTTCTACCTCCTCTCCTCTATCTATATTTACAACTGCATTTGCCATGGTGTTCTTTCCTTTGTTGAACCTTTCATTATTGTCGTATCCTTGAGAACTTTGTTTGTAATATTGTGACCCTTGATTAAAACCCTGGGGGTATCCATGCAGCTTATAACACTTTTTTGTGACCTGGTCATTTGTAATGGTTACAAAAGGTCGGAGTCTATTGTTTGTAATTTGATTTCGAGTTGAGTAGTTTGTCTTGAAGGTTCTTCCTCCTAGATTAGCATTCATTGAAAAGGAATCAACATTTAGCTGATTTCTTGGCCTGAATTCCCTTTACTTTTCCTCCTGTATCAACAGAGCAAATGCTTGTGCCATGGATGGCAAAAGATTCATCATGAGTATGCTTCCTTGAATAACTCTATAGACTTCATTAAGTCTCATTAAAAATTGAATCAATCTTCTATCTTGTTCTGCCTCTTGCATACTTTCCTTTCCCCCATAGGTACACACACAACTACAATGAGTTTTAACGTTCAGAGTGTTTTTTTCTTCCCAGAGCTTCTTCATTTTTGTGTAGTAGCCAGTGATATCAAGCACTCCTTGACTCAATTCATTGATTTCTTTCTGGATTTGGTACAACTTTGCTCCTTTCGTCTGGTCATATCGATCCTCTAGTTCCTTCCACAACTCAACAAAATCATTCACATACTCAACACTGTCAGCAATGTCCTTTGCCAGAGAATTTAGGATCCATGAGGTGACTATATCGTCACATCTCTCCCATGGACAAAAATGTAGAGATGTTGCATCGAGTCTCTTACTATCCCGTTAATAAAACCTAATTTGTTTTTCACTGAAAGAGCTCTTAATACACTTCTTCTCTAGGAACGATATCCAACTCCATCAAATGGAACAGGTACTAGCGTGGAACCAGGACTATCAGAAGGATATATGTAAAGAGGGCTAGTTGAATCAATTACTGTATGTGTTGTTGCCGTTGTTGTCGTCTCTTCAGTCTGATCTATAATCGCCATCAAAATTGTGCGAAATCAGTTAGATTAATGTTCATGCAGCTGAAATGTAGCTTAATTTCTTCTATTTATTGATGAATCGTCACTACATGCGTCCGATCGAGATTTTTCCCAAATTGCTGATTGACGAAGAACCCTAGGTTAATCACTACTCAGTGATTAGAAACAACAGAAAATCAAAGAAGGGCATGGTAGATAAGAGAACCTCCGCTCTGATATCATGTCAAGATTATGGATGTGGGCTAAGCTCTCTATCTCTTCCAATGGAGGATTCAGTAGCTTCTAGAAGATGGAGCTTATAGAGAGAGAAATGAGAGATGTAGAGAGTCTCTCGCTTTGTGAAATGAAATTGTAGTATTTATATTGAGTACTGTTCAATTATATATAGGTATAAAAGAATAAACCTCCACTAACTAATCTGCTGACTCAGCGTAATTACAATATAAGTATAGTCTTTATAAGGCCCAAACTAAAGTTTGAAAACGTCAGACCTCAAGCAGAACTTTGATTCTGACGTGATCAAAATTTATATATTTTGTAAATTGTTGACTATGTTTTAAATAGTGGTCTCCCAAGTGGCTATTTCTGCACTTGTCCCTCAGTTATTCGACGCAAACATCCATACACAAACAAATCATTGGGCCAACACCTGGAATTGGGCTTTTCATATACTTTTAGAAAGTACTATGTTTTAGTGGTTATTAGCTAGTTGTAGATATCATTTATTATATTACTTCCTATAGCTATGTTTTCAGGTTTTTTAGAGTGTATTCGATGTATTTAAGCTACTGTATTCATGAATACAGTAGCATTTCCAGGCGTGAAACAGGGAATTACAGCTAGACAGATTTTTGTATTCGACTATATTCGACTGTATTCACGGCATGAAATAGGGGATTACAGCTAGACAGATTATTTTATTCGACTGTATTCACGATATGTATTTGTGAATACAGTAACGTAAATAGCGCAATTCGTGGTCTACTCAGCTATTTTTAAACGGAAAGTGAATCAATTAACATAAGGCTCCTAATAACTCAACAAACTCAATTATAACACACAAATTTTGTATTACCAGTTATAAAAAAGATTCTCAACCGAAAAACACCCCAAAAATATAGCAATCTTCAGAGAAATTATATAATTACATTGAATATAGTTAAATACATAAAAATACATTGAATACATGAAGTATAGCAGGTCATCTATAGTGCAAAAATATATGAATACATACTGTAGATACATTTGAATACATATATACATCTGAATACATAAATTATATTAATTAAAAAAATTAAATGAATACATTCATAGAATATAGCGAGACAGTGAATATAATGAAATACATGGAATATAGCGAGATACACTGAAATACAATAAAAAAAAAAAGATAATGAATACAATGAAATACATGAAAATACAGCAAGATACATTGAAATACACTTTAAAAAAAAGGTAACAGAATCTTCAAGTTACTCAGCCCCAAACTCCGTCGTCTTTGTTCAAGAACAATCCTAATGTCGTCTCGTCGAGAGGGCCACAATTCTGACTCGACAGTACCAACAAGTGGAATCTGGCGAAAATCAGGACGCGAAAAATCGAACTAGACAACGGAAGTGCCGGCGGTGGCGTCGAGGCCGGAGAGAAAACCCTCGTTCTGTAAACTTCCAGAAGCGCTACCGATCTGAGAAGAATCTGGAAGGAAGCTGTGTTAGGGTTTATACAATAATTGTCCCTGTTGCTGCTCGCCATTACTGAGTGGACTGAGGGAGTGTTAATGGTGTGTTTCAACTTTTAACTTTGACCTCTGGGATACTGAAATGGACTCGTATTCAATTGATTACACCCTCTACACTGATGAGAGAGAATAGTTTGTATTCATGGAGAAAACTGGCGTTGAGAGAGAGGGTGGAGAAAAATCTGAAGGAATGAGAGAGAAAAATAATACAAAGCGTATTTTATGGCTTAAGGGTAGGAGGTGACCATAAATAGATATTTGGCTATAAAAATCAAAAGATAGCTATGGAATATAATTTTTTAAAATGGTATTTATTTAAAATAAATAAGGTATCAATCTTTGCTATAGGTACCGACTACCTATCAGTACGAAGTACCTTTTAATTTCTCTTTTTCTCGCTAAAGATCAATATATTTGGATTCCAATATTTACTAAGTGATTCATATTAACTGAAACTATATTTCATTTCTGTTGACTATATTTTATACATACACTCAATGGACTGAATATTCTAATTCTTTTCGACGAGTTAGACCTCAACATCCGTAAATTCTCATTATTTATTTCCTAGTCTAGATGGTTTAATGTCTACTTGTAATTTTGTTATAAAATAAACAAAATACAAATCCGTATAATACTCATTAATACTGTAAAATATTTGCCGGCTACATATTACAACGTAAGATCATGATTTATCCAGTCGCTGATTAGCATAATACTAACTCAGCGAAAAGAATTTTTTTTCGAACCTTTCCTTTACTGTTTTTATCCAGAAATTTCAAGGTCCGAATTCATCACCCGGTATGAGAAAAAAAGAGCAATAAAAACAACATTCTACTCTAATTTGCTGAAATGTGTATAAAATATTATATTAATATTATATTATTATCCTATATTAGTAAAGAAGAAACGGATTTTTTATTGGATGCCAAATTTGAATGTACTAAATTGTTGCTAGTACATGCACGAAGCGTCTAGGTAGTCATCACCTTTTAAGGTTGACAGCACATTACATGTAGCTAATTGGTTTAACTATCGTTGTTGAAATAATCAAAAGACCAATTATAGAAAAACCACCGAATTTTTGATGGGGAAAACCATCAAACCCCCCAATACAACTGCTTAAGTAGAATCAAGCTGACAAAGATTTCAAGAGCCAATACAAAAGATTTAAGAAGTAAAAGGAGTTTATGAATTTCCAAAATCAAACTATATACAGGAATATAACTTGAAAGGCAAAAGGCATGAAAGGGATGAGACGGGATGGAGAAGGAGAGAAATATGAATCTTATCTTTAAGAGAAGAAATAAAATAAAACTGGGTCCAATTGTTGGGTAAATTTCACAAAATATTCATATAACTATGAATTTTTTTCATCAAAATCATATAGCTTTGTTTTCTCACATAAAAATCATAAAACTTTTACTAACTCATGTATAAATCACTGTGACCAGAAAATACAAATTTTCGGTAGTATTTACTTATTCCATTTTTTTTATATTTTCAGTTTAATAAATAATAACCCAATTAAAATAGGAGAAATATATATCTTTAGCAAAATTAAAATACTTCAAAATTCTTTTAAGCTATTCGCTTGAAAATAAAATTAAGACATGTTAACATAGATTACTTTCTCTATTAACAAATTCTAGTTTTACTTTCTTAAGGTTGAGTCGAGTAGTATTGATAAATAAAATATTCAATATGTTTTCCATTGTTCTGAATAAAAATAGTTTTTTCCTGTATTTTCATAATTTGGAATTATTTAAATTTGACTTTTGGTAGATGAAATCACGTTTGGCTAAAATGGAGAAATAAATCGTGTCTATCCAAAAATAAAAAATGGTCGTGTAAGAACTAACATTTGGTTTAATAAATGACATCGATTTTTCTCTTGGAATTAATATTACCACCACCCTTTTCTTATTACTTGACAAAGACTCAAACAAACAGTAACACAAAACAAACAGCCACAAACCGGTATCGAAAACCCAGCGACCAAGGAAATGGTTTTACTTTGGCCTGTTGTATTTAACTTCTCCATTTCACGATTCTGAATTTTCAGGTATAAATACCCAAGCTAATGCAGTGCCACATCACACCTCAAGATATTAAACTCAGTATTCAGAAACAACCAAAGTTCATCTAGACGTTAAGTTTTCCTATTTTAGTGATCAGTTAAAGAAATCAAGAAAAAAAAAATGTCAACCACTGTCGGCCAAGTCATTCGTTGCAAAGGTAGGAACATTCATTTAATTCGTTGCAAAGTAATTGAATACTCATAAGACACAGTGCACAAAAGTTTTTAATTTTTTGTAATTATTTGTTTATTAAGTTCTCTTCATCGTTTTCTTTGTGTGAGAATAATGGAAATTAATGTCATTTTATAGCTGCTGTGGCATGGGAGGCAGGGAAGCCATTAGTGATGGAGGAAGTGGAGGTGGCACCTCCGCAAAAAATGGAAGTTCGTCTTAAGATCCTTTACGCTTCTCTCTGTCATACTGATGTCTACTTCTGGGAAGCAAAGGTACATAAAAAGTAAAGTTACAATCTAAAAACATTTAAGCAAATAGCACAATGTGGATCTATTATTTTTTAACTCCTTGGAATAATTCAGGGCCAAAATCCAGTCTTTCCTCGCATTCTTGGACATGAAGCAGCAGGGTATGTACTATGTTGTTTCAACTGATTGATTTAAATTAATCATTGGTACTGAATTCTGTTGTTTTGTTGGTTATGGAATATTTAGGATTGTGGAGAGTGTAGGAGAGGGAGTAACAGAAGTTGCACCAGGAGACCATGTTTTGCCTGTATTCACAGGGGAATGTAAAGATTGTGCTCACTGCAAATCAGAAGAAAGCAATATGTGCAGCCTCTTAAGGATTAACACTGATAGGGGAGTAATGATTCAAGATGGGCAATCAAGGTTTTCCATAAATGAAAAGCCTATTTACCATTTTGTTGGGACCTCTACCTTTAGTGAATACACTGTGGTCCATGTTGGTTGTGTTGCTAAAATCAACCCCCTTGCTCCTCTTGACAAAGTTTGTGTCCTCAGTTGTGGAATCTCTACAGGTATAGCACAAATTATCAACCATAAATTATGAATCTCAAATAGTACTAGTTTCATCCGAGGAGTTCAATTGTTGATTGATCAAACGCTTCTTTTTCTAGGCCTTGGTGCAACTTTGAATGTGGCTAAACCAAGAAAGGGGTCAAGTGTGGCCATATTTGGACTGGGGGCTGTTGGCCTTGCTGTGAGTACTGTCCATGGGTGTGGTTGGTATGAAGGAAAATATGTTTTCCAAACATTAATCAAACAAGGGAAAATAAGTGATAAAACATTTTCCATAGAACATTTTCCTTCGTACCAAACACACCCTATATTGCAAATTAGTTTCAATGATATTTTCTTTACCATATGTTACTTTAAGGAATCTTAATAATGATTTGATCCCGTTTGGTCAGGCTGCAGAAGGAGCAAGAATTGCTGGTGCTTCAAGGATAATTGGTGTTGATTTAAATGCTAGCAGATTTGAGTTAGGTAATTAAGTTGTACCTACACATGTATTTTTCACTTGAATCTTCAACATTCTTGATCCTTTATCCTATTTAATTCCATCCTCATAGCTTGTCTCAACTCATTCATCCATTTTGCCTATGTTGTACAGCTAAGAAATTTGGTGTGACAGAGTTTGTGAATCCAAAGGATCATAATAAACCAGTTCAAGAGGTCCTCATATTTTCTTAGTTTGCTAATAGACAGTAGGGGGAAAAAAGCTGTGAGTTGAAGTTGATCATCTTTTCTCGGATTCTTGTTTGATTAGGTAATTGCTGAGATGACGGATGGCGGAGTAGACAGGAGTGTTGAATGTACTGGGCATATTGATGCTATGATTTCAGCATTTGAATGTGTCCATGATGTATGTTTTCTGTCATCAAATTTCCTTAGTTTATGTTCTTATTAATTACTACATTAGTTATACTGGAACTACATGCTAATGAAACTTAAATAATATTCAGGGTTGGGGAGTGGCTGTTCTTGTTGGAGTACCTCATAAAGAAGCTGTATTCACGACACACCCTATGAACTTTTTGAATGAAAGGACTCTCAAGGGGACATTCTTTGGAAACTACAAGCCCCGTTCTGATCTTCCTTCTGTCGTCGAGAAATACATGAACAAAGAACTTGAATTGGACAAGTTCATCACTCATAAACTCCCATTTGCTGAAATCAACAAGGCTTTTGATTTAATGTTGAAAGGAGAAGGCCTTCGTTGCATCATCAAAATGGAGGACTAAACTTTCTAGCCCAACTATGGCAGTGGAGAGCTTCTAGTGGTTACTCCTTGAGAAAACACCAATAAATTGTCATTTGTCTTACTTTAATTTGTTCAGTTGGTGATTGAGTTGTAACATTCTGATCCAAGTCCATCCATGTCTCTTCTTGCGTTTTCGTTTATAAATATGCTTTTTCCTTCAGAACGCCATATCTATCTGTTCTTGCAAGTATAGTAATTCCTTTATTGTATCTACCTAGGGATTTCACATATTTTTCAGCCCACTATGTCAAAAATCAGCCATTAGAGAGCACTGAGACGTGAGGAAGAAGAAAGAAGAAATTGGGAAATTTACAACTGCTATTACTGTGCTAACATAATCAGTTATATACAATTAATTGGAAAAGAAAAAATAATAAAGGAACCCTAACTTCTAATAATTACATTTAGGTCCCAAATAATAACTAACTTATGATTCCTAACTTCCAACATTCCCCCTCAAGCCGGAGAGTGAAGAATGTTCAACACTCCCAGCTTGTTGAGTAAGAACCTATGTTGTACAGATGATAGTCCTTTGGTGAAGAGATCTGAGTAAGAACCTATGTTGTACAGATGATAGTCCTTTGGTGAAGAGATATGCCTGTTGATCTTTTGTAGAAACATATTGAGTACCCAAGATACCATCCTTGATACGTTCACGAACAAAATGACAGTCTATCTCGATGTGTTTAGTACGCTCATAAAATATAGGATTCGCAGCTATTTGCATTGCTGCTTTGCTATCACATAACAGTGTGCCAGGCTTAAGAATACACACTCCCAACTCTGAAAATAGCCCCAACAACCACACTATTTCTGAAACTGCTAATGCCATGCTGCGATATTCTGCTTCAGCACTACTTCGTGAAATAGTGTGTTGTTTCTTTTATTTCCATAAAATCAATGAATCACCAAGTTTAATTGCATATCCAATAACAGACCTTCTTGTCATTGGGCAAGATGCCCAGTCAGAATCACAAAAAACTGTCAATGTATCTACATTCCCTCGCTTCAATAGAACTCCCATTCCTGGTGTAGCCTTTAGATATCTGACTACTCTAAAAGCAGCCTCCATGTGTGACTTCTTAGCCAGTTGCATAAATTGACTCAAGGTCTGCACTGCATAACTGATATCTGGTCAAGTGACTGTCAGGTAGAGCAATTTCCCTATCAGCTTTTGATAGCTATTTGCATCTGTCAAGGGATCTTCATCTTCTATTCCAGCAGCTCTGTCATATTCCACCATTGTGAGTTTCTGATTGACTTCAAGTGGTGTTAATGCTGGCTTGACACCACTTAAGCCCAGCTCAGAAATGAGCTTTAAAGTATATTTTCTTCTGTTAAGTAATATTCCATGATTAGATCTCAACACCTCAATCCTTAAGAAATACCTCAATTCTCCTAGGTCTTTGAGTTTAAAATGCTGATGCAAAGTTGTATTAGCTTCATCAATCAAATCCTCATTACTTCCAGTCAGTAGCAAGTCATCATCATAGATGAGGATGATGACAATATCCTTGCCTAACCTCTTAGTGAACATAGAGTAGTCATGAGTGCTCTCTATGAAACAGCTTGATCAGCTTAAGGGGAAGTTTCGCAGGTTTGTGAAGACAGATTCTCGTCACTCAGTTTTCAGAGCTGAGCCAACTGATTCAGTGGTCTCCCTCTCTCCCTATACTTCGAACCAAGACTCTTCTTCAGACTTAGGTTCTCTAGCTTCTATTCTCGGGGTACGTAGATCCACCCGTCTTCGTTTTCCTATTCATAGGTTTGTATCAACTAAGTCTCTGTCTACTTCCCACGAGTCTTTTTTGCAATTTCATCCCCTCTTTGCGAGCTACTTACTTTATCTGAACCCTCTACTGATAGATGCGAGAATTGCACTGGTCATTGTGCGGAATGCCCTCTAAGCCAGTCAATGCTTCTGTAAGTTTTAAATTCCATTTCCTAGATGCTTGCTTGAGACCATATAAAGACTTAAGCAGCATACATACCTTCTGCTCCCCCTGCCTTTGGAAGCCCTGTGGTAAATCCATATAGACTTTTTCAAATAAATCTCCTTGAAGATAAGCATTAAATACATCCATTTGGTATAAGGACCAATCTTTTGCGGCTGCAAGTGCTATCAGAGACCTAACAGTCACCATCTTTGCAACTGGTGAAAATGTCTCATGATATTCTAATCCCTCTTGTTGATTGTATCCTTTTGCCACTAGTCGTGCCTTGAATCTTTCAACTTCTCCATTTGCTTGGTACTTTATTTTGTACACCCACTAGGATCCAATAGAAGTTTTACCTGGTGGTAAGTCAACAACCTCCAAAGTCTTATTATCTTCTAATGCTTGTATCTCCTGCTTCATGGCTGTGATCCACCTCTCATCCTTTTATAGCTTCCTTGAAGTTATAAGGTTCCTTCAAGGCTGAAAAAATTGAGACATACTTCTGTATTTTGATGACATCTTCTCATAGGATAGGAAGTTTGAGATTGGATAATTGCATTTTGAGGGCTTCTGTGACTGCAACATATGGTCTCTTTGCCATATAGGTGGATTCTTTACCCTTAGTGACTGTCTAGTTGGTGCATTGGAACCAGACTCAGTCCTAGGTGTATCTTGCCCATGTTGAACATCTTCAGTGACACCATCTTGAACAAGTGAACCAACAGATATGTCCTCAGCATTGTTCAGCACACCATGTGTAGTTTGTATTCCATCTATTTCTGTCTCCTACACTGGTGGTGCAGCATCATGATTTTCATTTGGTACTGATGACTCTTCCAATTCTCCTGCTTGTGATGCTGCATTATGAATTCCATTATTGCGGTCCTTTGCTGGTGAACTGGTGCATGTATGTGTTGTTTCTGCTGTATTAGGAACCTGAAATGATTCCTCAAGATTGGAAATTGCTGGTAGTCCACTTGTTTGAGCCTGCAAATCAGTCTCTAAAAAACTAGAACCAAAGTCATTAGATATGAATAGATGTTGTGTTATTTTCCTAAGTGGAAACTCATTCTCCCTAAAGGATACATCCCTGCTAATGAAAAAGGTTCTAGTAGTTAAATCATACAATCTATATCCCTTTGAGTAGTTCAATACCCCAGCATGTTTAGCCCTTGCACCAAACTTATTATCTAATACCAGATTTGTGGCATAACATAGCATCCAAAAACTCTTAAATGTGCTATTGAGGGCTCTCTACCATACAACATTCCATAAGGGCTTTTTCCACTTAGTATCCTGGTAGGCAATCTATTAATCAAGTAAACAGTAGTTTATACACATTCCCCCCAAAACATGTCTGGAACATGACTTTGAAATTTTAAGGCCCCGGCAATATTCAGTATATGTCTATATTTTCTTTTAGCTACTCCATTCTGCTGGGGTGTATGTACACAACTACTTTGATGAATGATTCCTTGAGATAGCAAGAATTCATTCCACTGTGCATTGAAGAATCCTTTACCATTATCTGTTCTCAAAATCTTGACAGAAGTGTCAAACTGTGACTTAACCATAGAAACAAATTGCTTCAGGAAAATAATAGTTTCATTCTTAAACTGCATCAAGAAAATCCAAGTAGCTCTAGAAAAATCATCCACAACTGTAAAAAAGTAATGCTTCCTATCATGAGTGCTCTTCTTATATGGCCCCCATACATCCATGTGGACCAATTTAAAAGCTCTAGCACTCCTTTTCTCATTGTTTGGAAAACTAAGTCTAGACTGTTTAGCTAAAGGGCAAACATTACATTTGTTCTGCATATTATCATCTACTTTATTATGCAAAAAGGAAACATACTGCATAACAGGAACAGAAGCATGGCCTAATCTCACATGCCACAAGTATGTTGTTTCACCACTTGAATCTCTCACATCCACATTTGTCGCTAAAAGTCTGATTCCTCTTCCTTTCAGTATGTACAAACCTTCATCTTCTTTACCAATCGCCTTCACCCTACTATTGTAAAGGTCCTGAAACACACATAGTGTGGGCAGAAATGTGGCAGCATATTATAGATCTCTGGTTAGCTTGGACATTGATATTAGATTAAACTTAAAATCAGAAACATGTAGTACATTCTCTAGTTTATCAACATCTGACAAATATGAACTTCCGACATGTTAAATTTTTGTAGTGACACCATTTGGCAATGTCACTTTGTCTTGTGTCCTGTCATCTACTCTTCTTACACCACTCATTAAATCTAAGGTAGATGAAATGTGATGTGTTGCTACTGAGTCTACAATTCAATCATCATTCCTTTTGTTTCAGATATGCATACTAAAAGATAATGCAGTAATTATAGCTGCAGTCGTTGCTTGATTTTGTGCCTTCATGTCACTTGGTGGTGAGTCTTTGTTTAACAAATCTAGAATCTGTTGGTACTGTGCTTCTGTAAAGAAATGATCTCCTCCTGATGTTCCTTGTAAACTTTGAGCCTTATTTCCTTCTTCATGATTCACAGAACCTTCCACATAATTTGCAGTTTTTAGAATACTATGAAATACTTTCCTTCTTCTGAAATCTTCAGGGTATCCTACTATTTTGTCGCAGTTTTTCTTTGTATGCCCTCTCATATGGCAGTGTTTCCTTCCACAAAATCCTTGACCTCTCCCTGCTTGCATGGCTAAGGGATCTGATTTATGACCTATGACTCCACCTCCTGCACATTGTTGACTCTCATCTTTTGTTATGAGCGCATATGCCTGATTAAGTGTGGGTTCAGTGGTCTTCATTAGAATTTGTCTACGAGCTTGGTCATATGTATCATTTAGCCTATCTAAGAACTGCACAACTCTTTGTTGCTGTAAATGAGTCATGTGTTCTTTTGATTTTGGACAACCACATTTTAGATATGGCACCAAAACATCATACTCAGCCCATAGTTCCTTCAATTTGGTAAAATACACAGCTACAGAATCTGCTCCTTGAGATAACCTCAAAATCGATCTGTGTAACTGAAAGATGCGAACTCGATTTACCTTATCGAATCGCTCCTGTAGATCTTCCCAAACTACATGTGCATCTGATGCATAAATGATACTGTAGGCATATAAATTTTATTGAAATTAAATCCATAAAATAATTTAGGCTATATTTTAAATTCAAGATATATTGGTCCAAATAAATATATGGGCTAATATAATTGAATGAATTATATAAGTCCAATATATATGGGTTAAATAAATAAGTCTTAATCCATTGTACTAGCCCATTTAATTAGGCTAAAGTGATGAGCTCACTTCATTAGGCCCAAAATGTCATCTTCCTAGAGGCCCAGTTTGGTGCCACGTGTCAAATGACATGGCACGCCAAGTCAAACGGGAGAGCCAATGGGATCATGCCACATGTCAAAATGACATGCCATGCCAAGTCACATTAAAGGCCAATGAAATCGCGCCACGTGTGCAAGTGACATGTTCTGTCCAATCAAATGCGGTCATGTCACATTTCAATTTGATTGGTCGGAAAGAGTTTGTTCTTATCATGACTTCTCCCTTCCACAACTATAAATAGGGGTCTTCATAACTCAGAAAAAAAGACCAGAAGTTATAACAAGAAGCAAGAAAGAGCTCGTGGATCAAATGCTGCAAATTCCTCCACAAGTTTCAAGCTTCAAGAAATCAAGTTCAAGCTCAAGAACGAAGAACAATTCAAGTATTCAAGATCAAGAACGAAGTCAAATCAAATACAAGACTTTCAAGATCAAGGCTACTTGTTCGTGATACAATTCGTGGCAACAATCAAAGTGTTCTCGATGGATAAATCAAATTCAAATTCAAGATCAAGCTCAAAGGCCCTTGAATTTATTTATTGCTGAAAAGAAGAATCAGAGGATTCATAGAGATTGTACACTCAAATATTCGACATAAAATACTATGATTGTTGCGATATTTTTCGGTCTTGATTTTATTTTCTCGACGCAAATTTATTGTCTACAAATTTTGGCACGCCCGGTGTAACGACCCGGCCGGTCGTTTTTGGAAATTACGCCCCGATCCCCCATTAACTGCTTCCCCTAAGTTCATTTCTGCTATTTGGTTTGCTGGAACGTTCGGTGTTAGGATTCGGAGTGTTTTGGGACACTTAGTCCCTAAATGAGAGCTTAAGTGTGAAAAAGTGGTCCGTAGTCAGAACAGCGTGAAGACGACCTCGGAATGGAAATCCGACGGTCCCGTTAGCTCCGTTAGGTGATTTCGGGGTTGGGAGCGTGTTCGGAATGTATTTTGGAAGTCCGTAACTCATTTAGGCTTGAAATGCCGAAGTTTGTATTTTTGAATTTTCCGGTCCGATAGTGAGTTTTTGATTCGAGGGTCGGAATGGAATTCCAGAAGTTGCAGTAGCTCCGTCATGTCATTTGGGATGGGTGTGCAAAATTTCAGGTCATTCGGACGTGTTCTGGTTAGGTTTTTGATCGAAAGCGTATTGTGAAGAAATTTGAAGTTCTTAGGCTTGAATCATTGATTAAATCGGGTTTCCGGTGTTGTTTTAGGTGGTTTAAGGATTGGTACAAGTTTAATTTATTGGTTCTTTTGGTTGAGGTCCCGGGGGCCTCGGGATGAATTCGGATGGGTGACGGAAGGTTTTGAAGTTGAAGAGTTGGTGAAGACCTGCTGGTATCTGTCATAACCGCACCTGCGGTTTGGGTTCCGCAGGTGCGGAGCCGCAGAAGCGGCCTTAGCATCGCAGGAGCAAATTTGGGCTCCCTCAGCTTTTCCGCAGGTGCGGAGGATCTACCGCAGATGCGGTTACGAACCTGCGAGGTTTCTATCGCAGATGCGGCCCTGAGTCTTTTGTGAGAAACCGCAGAAGCGATAAGTATTTCGCAGAAGCGGAAACCGCAGGCGCGGTTTAAGACCGCAGAAGCGGAACCCTGGATTTTTAATGAAAACCGCAGAAGCGGCTCGTGGTCCGCAGAAGCGGTCCCTTGTCCGCAGAAGCGGAAATGACTTTTCAGAAATATTAATTCGAGGGTTTGATTTCATAAGTTAGAAAAACCAAATTGAGCTCGGGCAAGGGCGATTTTCAGAGGGTTTTGAAGAGAAGACTATTGGGTAACGTTTCTATAATCCCTTCTAGTTATATTTCATCATTTTGTAGATAAATCCATCCTTTAAATTCGAATTTGGGATCAAAAAAATTGGAAGAAATTGGGCAAAACTTCATAGGCTAAACCATTGAGTTTTGAGTGAGCATTTGACCTCCGATTTGGGAGATTATTATATGGTTAGACTCGTGAGAGTACGAGGATTCTGAAAATGTGAAAATTATTCGATTCCGAGGTGTTGGCCTGAAGGGCATTTTGGTCATTTCACCTAATTTCACGCTGTAGCTTTGAATTAAATAGCAAAACCAGTTGTTTGCGATGTTATTTATGATATGTAAATGTATTGAAGAGATTTGGGCTATTTGGAGTCGGATACTCGTGGCAAAGGCGTGGTTTCTAGTTGATTTTGAGCCGGTTCGAGGTAAGTGGCTTGTCTAACCTTGTGTGGGGGACCTTTCCCCTTAGGATTTGATATGTGGTAATTGAGTGCCTTGTACGTGAGGTGACGAGCATGTACTTGAGCTAATTGTTGAAAAACCCGATTTTTACTTAAGATATTGAGACTGAGTTTCCCTCATATTTGCCTTGTTTTACTTGCAGTTATAACATGTGTTAGATTAGAAAAGCATGTTTAGTTGATTTAACCTTCCTAACTGTTTAAGTTGCCTTGACTGTACTACGTGAAGCATGCTAGGCTAGTACTACCTGATGTTTGCCTTTTGTACTTCATTTCTGAATATCTTCTGGTTGTGGTTGCCATATACACTGGACTACGGATGTGGGATTCCGGTAGCTCCCCCCTTGTTTGTTTACTTTGGGACTGCGGGTTCGATTGCCGATAGATCCCCCTGCACTTTTACTTTGGGACTGCGGGTTAGATTCCCGATAGATCCCCCTGCACTTTTACTTTGGGACTGCCGGTTAGATTCCCGATAGATCCCCCTGCACTTTTACTTTGGGACTGCGGGTTAGATTCCCGATAGATCCCCCTGCACATCTGGTGGTTGGACTACGGGACGGTATCCCGGGAGATCCTTCGGATGTACACATATGATGGACTACGGGATGGTATCCCGGGAGATCCAGTGGACAGTTGAGAAAAAAAGGGCTACAGGACGGTATCCTGGGAGACCCTCATTGTTATCATTGGTATTGAGCTGTGTTTATTCTGTACTCGTGTAGTTGTTATAGCCTCGTTGACTTGTCTTATCTCACTGCCGTACTTATTATATCTGTCAGATTTTTATATTGTTAAATTATTATTATTATTATTATATTTTGTCTCAGTAGGGCCCTGACCTTCCTCGTCACTACCCAACCGAGGTTAGGCTTGGCACTTACTGAGTACCGCTGTGGTGTACTCATGCCCTTCCTGCGCATGTTTTTCATGTGCAGATCCAGGTACCTCTTCTCAGGCGCACTATCCTTGAGGCGAGGAGATAAACGGACACTTCGAGGTATATCTGCAGCGTCCGCAGACCGAAGAGTCTTCTTCCTTATTCTAGTTGTAGAGCTGTTATCCTATCATACTCTTGATGTAGATATTCTGGAGATTAGAGTACTTATGGTAATTCTATTAGCCTGTGTTTCCCGTGAGTTTTGGGGTTTTGGGATTGAGTTGTAGACTTCCGCATATCTTCAGAGTTGTATAGGCCGGTCGGCCTTATATTCAGTTGTTATTTTCCATATGTTTGGTTTTAATTGATTATTCCTCAAGTTGAATTGTTATTTCCGCACTGTTAGGCTTACCTAGTTGTAGGAACTAGGTGCCATCACGACATGTTCATGGAGGGTGAATGGGGGTCGTGACACTCGGTGGGACAATCTCTACCTCTCATCTCAACTTTTCAATCACCAATGTTCAAGAACATTGAAATGGCTTCGAAGAAAATCAACTCCAGATCAACATCCACCAAGGCTGCTAACTCCAGGTTCTATGCTGATGTGAAAAGCATCCTCGATGTTACCTTTGGAAGCTTCGGACCAGTTACGAGGAGCAAAGAAAGCTCTTTAGGACAACAAGCACCCCAAGTGCCGTCCACATCAACCCCTGTTTTCGGATCTTCATCCTCAAAAGGAGCAAGATCTTCCACAAACGCATCTGAAGGAGGAAGTGATGTTGCTGAAAAGATCAAGAAAATTCTTACTCGCTTAACCTCTCCGGATCCAAGCACTCTGCTGTGAAGGAAGATGATGATGCTTCAAGTGATGGATCCTCCCTACTTACACCGCATAGCGTGAGCCAATCAAGGATAAATCTGTGTGAAAATCCATGCTACTATCCATCGTCCACGACAATCATGCAAGCCATGGTGACAAACACTTTATCTATGGAGGAGCAGTTGGCAAACTTGACGGAAGAAATTGCTGGCTTGACCAAATGCATGCAAAATCAAAAGGCTAGAATTGACAAGCTAACAGACAGGGTGGGAATCTTGATGGAAGAAGAATCCACCCATGCACCCGGCAAGCTCCCAGAGGTTCTATAGAGTGACTCTCCCCCGAGACAAGCAGCATCCACAAAGGCTATCCCTGTCTCATCTGAAAGGATGATTCCAATCGATCAATTGAAGGAACCATTAAGAACAAATATGAAGTTGCTGCCAAATCCTCCCTTACATATGCAAAGCCGTACACTGCAAGGGTCGATATGTTGAAGATGCCTGCTGGCTATCAACCTCCAAAGTTTCAATAGTTTGATGGTAAAGGTAACCCAAAGCAACATGTGGCGCACTTTGTTGAGACATGCAACAATGCTGGGACTTATGGAGATTACCTCGTCAAGCAGTTTGTCCGCTCATTAAAAGGAAATTCTTTTGATTGGTACACGAACCTCGAGGCTGGATCTGTTGATAGCTGGGATCAACTAGAGCAAGAATTCCTCAATCGCTTTTATAGCACAAGATGCACTGTGAGTATGATAGAGCTTATAAATAATCGTCAACGAAAGGGGGAACCAGTTATCGACTTTATCAATCGTTGGAGGAATGCAAGCCTCAACTTCAAAGACAGGCTTAGTGAAGCTTCAGGCATAGAATTGTGCATCCAAGGCATGCATTGGGGATTGCGCTACATCTTGCAAGGTATCAAGCCTGGCACATTTGAAGAACTTGCAACTCGTGCCCATGACATGGAATTGAGCATGGCCTCCGCTGGAAATGAAAGGCTGCCCATCTATGAACCTCGCAAAGCGAATGACAAGCAAGAAGTCAGGAAGTAGGGCAAGTTCGTGCCCAAGTCTGAAAGCAAAGAAGATATGAATGTCAATACTTCACCTATGAAGTTCACGACGAAGGTGATCAAGAAACAGAGTATGAAATCCACTTCTTTTCAAGACAAGCCAAGTGGAAAGTTGAGTCTAAAAGAAATGCAGGAGAAAGAGTAACCATTCCTGGATTCTAATGTGCCAGCCATTTTCGAAGAACTCCTCGAGTTGAATCTCATTGAGCTTCCGGAGATGATGCGACCAAATGAAGCTGGGAAAACAAATGACCCAAATTACTGCAAATATCACCGACTTGTAAGCCACCCTCTGGAGAAGTGCGTTGTCTTCAAGGATAAAGTCATGGACTTGGCTCGCGAAAAGAAGATCGTGCTTGAAGATGAGAAAGCAAGCGCAAATCAAGTCTCTATCACCTTTAGCTCATTCAGTACGGATGACTTATGTGGTTTTAAAGAAAGTAAAGATGAAGAATTACTGGAGAGCGACAAAGCTGAAGTCAATCAACCTGATGATGATGAAGGTTGGACATTAGTGACTCATCGTAGGCACCACAAAAGGAGCCCACGAAAAGAACTAATAGAACGACCAACAAGGAAGATGATGGTAAAAAGACCAACAAAAAAGAATCCAGTTAGGCATTTGAAGAAAGCAAAAGTGGAGATGCACAATTCTCAAAAGCCACGAAATCCAATGACCTTGGAGGAGTTTTTACCAAGTTGGTTCCGCACGAAGATTTCCCATGAGGGCATTGATGCCTCTTGTTGCCATGCTGACAAAGGGGAAGAAAAGAGTGATGACCTACCGTTGGCACCATCTTCGGAAAAGCCCATCGAGTCTACTCCTCAAGAAGTTAATGCTTCCGAGGAAAAGGTCACGTTCACAAATGACGATCTTTTGCTAGGTGACACTCCTCATAACTGCCCATTGTACCTGGTTGGCTAAATGCGCGATGAAAGGGTAAATCGGATTTTGGTTGATGGAGGATTCTCAGTGAACATTTTGCCAATCCACACTATGAAAGAACTTGGTATTCCCATGAACGAACTCTCAGAAAGTCGTGTGATGATCCAAGGATTCAACCAAGGGGGGCAAAGAGCCATAGGCGCGATCAGGCTGGGAATCACTATTGAAGATATGCAATCAAGTGCATGCTGCATGTGATCGACGCGAAGACTTCATACAATGTTTTGCTTGGGAGGCCTTGGATACATGAGAATAAAGTAGTTCCATCTACCTACCATCAATGTTTAAAATACTACGAGGGTGAAGTCGAGAAGACGGTAGTTGCTAATGATGAGCCATTCACCGAGGCTGAGTCACACTTCGCCGATGCAAAGTTCTACTTGAAGAACCGCATTGTGAAGGAGCTGAAAGTTGATGATGGCATGAAAAGCAAGAATAAAGAGCCCTCAACTAAAAGAGAAGAGGAGACTAGGGTGAAGCCAAAGCTTCTAGTAAGGAGGTACAACCCAACGCGAATAAATCTTATAGAGGGATTATTACGTCTTATGGCAAGAAAGTAAGTCCGGCGCTCCAATATGTCCCTAAAAGGAAGAAAGATGAAAGTGAATCATCTAATCGCCAAGCTAACATGATAAAGGAGTTAACTCTTCCGGTCAAACGAATTGAGGCAGTAAAGTCGTCCTCAATGCCACTTGCAGGGTTTGTAGCCCAAAATCATTTGCAGAATGTGGCACTCCCTACAAAGCGAACAGATGAAGGTTTTGACCCTAACGCTTACAAGCTATTTGCGAAAGCTGGATACAATCCCAATGAGCTAACAAAGTTAGGGAAGCTCCCATCGAAAGTTGCAACGAGGCAACCACGTAAAGGTTTAGGATACAAGCAACCGTCACCAGTGCGCATCTCAATAAGAAGGGCGAGCAACAATTATATCACTGTAGAAGATGAATCATCCGCTTCTAACAAGCCTTTTATCTTTGATCGACTTGGAAGATCACATGCGAGGACCTCCGTGTTTGAAAGATTGGGTCCACTAAAGAAGGGGAACAAGTTCCGGAGAAATTTTCAAAGCATAAGAACACCCGCTTCACCCAAAATCCAGGAGATCTCTAAGGATTTCCAAAGTTTGGTTCCTTCTAGAATGAGGCGACAAACAAAACTTGTGGTTTCATGTAAAGAAGTACTGAAGGTAAAGCCATATACTGTGGTCTATACTAAGGAACATGATGAAGACGAAGAAAGTGTGGGTTCTTCGTATCATGTTACTATACAAGTCGAGAATGGCATTCCATCTTTGATGGAAGATAATGTGGAATTGGAGGATGTTTCGCCGTGTTATCACATATCCTTCAATGATGGGGACCCTTAAGAAGATGAAGATGCGAAAGATGCTCCACCTGATCTTGAAGAAGGAGTGAAGACGACAGTTGATGCCTTAAAAGATGTTAACCTTGGCACGATGAGGAACCAAGATCCACCTACTGTCACACCTCCTTTTTCCTACACCCCCGGAAGGGTATAAAGGAGTTTTTTCCAACTTAAAGTGCAAATCGAAACGGGATTATTTATATATTAAATTCAGAGTCGCCACTTAGGATGATTTTATGGTGTCCCAAGTCACCGGTTCAAATCCCAAATCGAGGAAAAGATTGACTCTGTTTTACAGTCCGCGAACACAGAAATCCGAGTAAGGAATTCTGTTAACCCGGGAGAAGGTGTTAGGCATTCCCAGATTCCATGGTTCTAGCACGGTCACTCAACTGTTATAATTGGCCTATTATCTGATTTTAATACATGTTTTAGCCTATGGTTCAATTTTAACCTTTATAACCGCTTTTAATTATTTTTAAGAAAAAATTGCAACGTCATTTAAAATACGTCTTGAACCACGTCACATAAATGCACCCGCGGCTCTCGACATATTTTACCTAACATTGTTGAGATTTGGATTTGGGTCACATAAATGCACACCCGAGTTTAGGAAGGTAAATTATTAAAATATCGAGCCTGAAGCAAGTACGCATTTGCAACTTTGCGAGGGCCATGGAAAATTTGCTAAATGGCACGCCTCGATTTCTAAGGATAAAAATATTAATTAAACGAGGGCCATGCAATTTAAGATTTTATTTGTCACGGCACACCTCCAATCTATTTGTCCAAAAATTGATCAAAATATTGAGGGCCATAAACTAATCGTTTATCTACTACGGCTCTCCTCAATCATTACCAAAATCTAATTAATAACATTATATGAATCGAGTTTATGTCCCTCTTGCTTTTAACTCCAGCATTCAGGCAAGCATAACAAAAGAAGATTTGCATTGAATAAAGAAAACAAATTTGGTTATTTAAAGAAAGGATGGCTCGTGCCATATTCAACGTTAAGCCCAAAGGTCGAAATGGGCAGGCCCAGCGAAAAACACCTGCGCTTCAACTTTGCAGCCTCATGGCCCAAATTATTTGAGGGCTAAGGAGAAAACGAAGGCAAGACCCAAGTTGGATCTCTAAACTTGCACTCAACACCAGAAATGTTAAAAGGGGAAATCAACATCGAACCCAGCCCATCACCAACTACATAGCATTCACTGAAATTATACCAAGTTCAGTTAAAACTGTAAACAAACTAATTGATAAACATCAAGCCATAACAAGACTACTACGTTCAGACTTTAAAATGAGGCTGAAATTTGGACATTGGAACACCATCTTTCATTCAACATTCACATTTTTCACTGCAAGGATTCGAAAATGTACCTGGATACAACCAAAAATAGCTACAGAACTTCAGAAGAAGAGGGTGAGATCAGCAGTAGTTTAGCAGCAGTAGTTAACAGCAGAATAGCAATTTCAGTCCATATTTGGAATCCAAAAGCCAGCAAAATATTAGACCCTTTTTCGAATCCCAGAAAATCAGCCAATATAACAGTGTTTCCACAGCAAAATCCAATCCCAGAATTTTCAAAACAAACCAGAGTTCAATCAATTTCAACCCAAGTGTGAGATCTCATCATTTTTAGTGGTTTTAACTAAGTAATGAAGATCAGAAACAATAGACTAAGCAAATTTGGGTCAATTTTCAAACAAGTAATGCAAGGAAATCAGTGTTAGATCCAAGTATGCAGCCGTTTCAGTTTTTTTTTATTTTTTCTCTAATTTTTCTCACTTGAATATCAAGCAAAGGTGCCTTTATAGGCAAGGCATTTAGGTCTGCAGAAATGCAACTAGTTTTGCACCCTACTCCTTTTGATATTTTCATTTTAGCTTAGGTACCCTTAGTTTAATTTTCAGAACTTCAATTTAGTCCCCACCCCAGCTTCCTAGAAGTTTCCTTAGGCTGTTACAAAGATTCCTCTACCTAGAGTTCCTAAACTACCCCCTTAAGCCCCTGTTATTACCCCTTGAGGCCAGGAAGAACCCGGGTCAAATTGACCCAATTTAATGGGTCCAAATTAAATCCCTACCTGGGCTTTTGATTCTTCAGAACCCAATTAAAATCAATCAGGGATTCACCATTCTAAGGACTGACCAAAAATTACCCAAAAGAAAACCCGGAAACCTTAAGCCAAAGCCCAAAAACCCAAAAGAAAGGAAAATGAATTAATTAATTTTAAACAACAACAAAATAAACTATGCTAATTATCAAACAACTCATGCATGGACAAAATTGAAACGAACACATAATGAGGAAAAAGTGAAGAAGAAACAGAAAAGAGATGAAGAAAGACAAGAAAAGAAACAGCGGAAACAAGTGAAAATACCTAAACCGGGCTGAACAGACCTTGAAGTCATTATTCGATCTTTCGATTTTGACCGAAAGGGGTCTTAATCATGTGTTCTCAGATGAAAATACATGACCAAGGTCCATTTCGGCCTCAATCATTACCAAATATGCCGATTTTAGGGTTTGAAATTTTAGGTCTCATATTTCGATTTAAGATTCGACGAGTTCGGGGTTGATTTGAGGGTAAATGGTTAGAGATTTGGGATGGGGAGACGGAGAGGGTTATAGGGTGTGAATTTTGGGTGGATTCGGGGTGGCGCCACCGGCGGATGGTGGTGGGAAAAGGGGGCGGCTCTAGGGTTCATGGTGAGTCTCTGAGAGATGTGAGGTGAGAGACGATGGGGGGGAGGGGGGGGCTAGATTCGGACAATATTATATTAAATGAAACCCACTTTCGGACCGTTCGATCAAAGAAGATCAACGGTCTTGATCACCTGATATTGAAACGGGGTCGTTTGGCTTACTGGTGGGGAAGACCGGTATTGGGGCGGGTTTGGGCCGGTTCTGAATGGGTATGGGGGAATTTCAATTGGGCTGGGGGAAAATTAAATTATGTCTAGCCCAAACAGATTTCCTTCTTCTTTCTTTTCTTTTTCTTTTCATTTTTTTTTCTAATTTCTTTTAAATTAAAGTTAAAAATAAAACCTATATTAATTCCTAATTAAATTATCCTATCAAATTAAACTAAGTAACTCTAAATAATAATTACCACAAATAATTAAATTCCATATAAAAAAAACTCCCAAAATTAAAAATTGCAAAAATAAGCTATTTTTTGTGATTTTTTCCCTTTTTATAGAACAAACTAATTTACTAACTAATCTAAAAATGTAAAACTAAATCCTAAATGCAAATGCAGTATATTTTGTATTTTTCATAAATTAAACAAAATTAACATGCGCAGACAAATGCAAACAATTAACGAAAAATGCTACAAAAATCTACGAAATTGCAAATAATGGGAGAATTTATTTTTCTTGAATCTATGGGAGTAATTCATATAGGGAAAAAATCACGTGCTCATAGCTGCCCCTCTTTGCTCGGAAGCACGAAGAGTTTTCGTGCAAAGATAAAGTGAACGGATACGAGCGATTTTTGCCCGTTTGAATACTCCGTGGGAAGCATTTTTTTAAAAAGATTTGACCGCACCCTGCTTCCGAGGTTGCCTACATATCCTTGGCTCTAAAGGAATTAGGTCAGTGTAGTTCGGGAAGTTTCAGTAGCTGGGACTACCATGATGCTGTGATTTCACTGTTGCTGCTGCTGCTACTGCTTACTGAACTCCTTATTACACCATGACAAAATAAAAAGAAGCTAGACTAAACTATGATCTATGCATTACAAAAATCCTAACTATATCCTCAAACTTGATCTTGTGGTTCCTGCTGCCTTGTTGACTTGTATTCTTCAGGTGTAACTCCTTTGTTGCTGATTTGAATTGTAATCTGAGAAGCTTTTCCTTTCCTCCAGGTGGATACCTGATTGCCGAACTTGACCGTCTTTCTTTGAATATTGGTGCTTTGTTCTTCAGGTGGGCTCCTGATTACCAACACTTGATCTGCTTTGTTCTCCAGGTGGGCTCCTGATTACCGACGCTTGATCTGCTTTGTTCTCCAGGTGGGCTCCTGATTACCGACGCTTGATCTGCTTTGTTCTCCAGGTGGGCTCCTGATTAGCGACGCTTGATCTGCTTTGTTCTCCAGGTGGGCTCCTGATTACCGACACTTGATCTGCTTTGTTCTCCCGGTGGGCTCCTGATTACTGACGCTTGATCTGCTTTGTTCTCCAGTTGGGCTCCTGATTACCGACGCTTGATTTGCTTTGTTCTCCAGGTGGGCTCCTGATTACCGACACTTGATCTGCTTTGTTCTCCAGGCGGGCTCCAGATTTCAATACTTGATCTGCTTTGTTCTCCAAGCGGGCTCCAGATTTCAACACTTGATCTGCTTTGTTCTCCAGGTGGGCTCCTGATTACCAACACTTGATCTGCTTTGTTCTCCAGGTGGGCTCCTGATTACCAACACTTGATCTACTTTGTTCTCCAGGTGGGTTCCTGATTTCAACAAAATAGACAAAACAAAGAAAATTTTCTGCCCCAGTTTGGTGGCTGGGCACATCTGTGAGTGTTAACTGAATCATGTTACCAAATATCACTAAGAATTTGAAAGCTAGATCCCAATGACAGTTTTAAAGCTAAATTATATCTTCTAAAGGTGTGACTTTCGCTAAATCTTGTTATCTAAGAAAGTCTTAAAACTACATCCATTATCCAGGAGGGTCCTGAAAACACCTAATTGAATCCTATCTCAAGCATGAAAACTTTGAAGCCAACTTATATTCCTTTGGGGTACATTTATGCTAGATTTTGCTACTCATGATTGTTTTGAATTTTAAACTAGGTCCCATTTTCCAGGAGGGTCCTGAGAATTTACAGTCAAACCTGTCTGGTGCTTGCTTTTCCTTACGGAGGGTTTCTCCGAAACAAACAAAATTTTCTGCCCCTGTTTCAAATCCAAGAAAAATCTTGTCAGTTTAAAAATATGGTGGTTGGTTTGTGGCCTTGACTTTGAGGGCGATTGCTCCTTCACTTCCCATGATAACTTTGATTTCCACTCGAAGACCTTGCTTGTTTATTGACTAACCACTTTCTCTGTCACCCTTATCTCAGAAAATGCCTCTGATCCGTTCAAACCCAACATCCTCTATCTGTTGCACTTTTCTCATGAATTGACATTTATCGAACCTTTGTATTTCACATGAATCCCACAATACGTTAATTGCCATGCCCTCAGTGTGCATGCTGTTCTTTCCTGACTTAAAACACCGGCCTTGGCCTTGAGGTCTATTGCTCCTTCACTTGCCATAATAACTTTGATTTCTGCTTGGAAGACCTTGCTTGTCACTGGTTAACCGCTTTCTTTGTCAATCTTATCACAGAAAATACCTTTGATCCGTTCACCTAACACCCTCCATCTGTTGCATTGTTCATGAATTGATATATACTAGACCTTTGTATTTCACATGGATCCCAAAGCATGTTGATTGTTACCAACTCAGTGCACTTGTTGTTCTTTCTTGACTTATGACACTTTGATGTGCTAGCCAGATCCCGTTTTGTGCAATTGGAAAGCTGGTGGCAAATTTTGAAGTCATTTCTCACTTGTTCTGACCAAACAGACTCAGGGAGAGGAAGTAAACAAGACAAAAGGAATAGAGTAAAGGACAACGGAAAGAGATGATTCCTAACAAGAAAACTACAAAGTAGAAACGTATCAGATGTGGATACCAACTCTAATGACCATAACATGCACCTGTGGATTAAGTGGCATAATCTGTCAAACAAGTCTGATGTTCAACTCTTGTTGTACCTCTACAATGTAAAACTGGACTTCAATGCTTCGATTATCCAATCTGATTCATGATCCTCATTCGACTTGTGGTGCCCGAAGGGTTTTCACCATCAAGCCTCTCTCATTTTGTTCTTCTCTCAACTCACCATCGCCTTATGGTGCCTGTGAAGGTCTTCACCAATAAGACTCTCTCATTTTGTTCTTTTCTTCTTAGTTCCTCTGATTTTGCAGATGACAAGGCCATGACCATAGTAAAAACGTCGTATGCTCCTGGTGTGTCTAAACTCAACACTCTCAAAGATTATCCGGGAGGTCTTTTTTGGGCTGTAACATGGCTTTTGGACAGGGTTAGAAAGAAAGGATATCATAAAGGCTCAAAATAACTATGACAATGAGGTTAATTTATTTACAACTTTTGGAATCCATTCTAAAAACTTTGCCCCAATTTCTAAAACAAGGGAATTTGAATCTATTTTTTCCTCTTTCTCCTCTTTGTTTTGATTTTTTTTTGAATATCCCACTCTCGACGTCGTGGGATTATAAAATATTTTATTTGGTATGACCGAACCGTGAGGCTGCCTACGTATCTTGTGGTGACAAGAATCAGGTCAAACGTAGTTCACAAGACTACTTTTGGTGTTGCTATTTTTCTTTTTCTTTTCTTTTTCTCTTCTTTTTTTTCTTTTCTTTCTTTTTCTTTCTTTTCCCCTTTTTTTTTCTTTTCCCTTTTTATCTCTATTTTTCTATTTCTTCGTTTTTTTCGAATTTTCCTTTCGGTATGGACCTTTTCAAATAAACCTATTGGGACATAAACTTTTTTTGTTTTGTTTTATGACTCTAACTTGATTCCAAAAGAGGGGAGGTCAAAGAAACTAGTACAGGCTCAAGAGGGTATCAAATGGTATAAGTGTTTGGGTAGCTGAAAGAGGGTCTCCCAATCCCTGAAAATGCCAAGGATTCGAAAATGTACCTGGATACAACCAAAAATAGCTACAGATTCAGAAGAAGAGGGTGAGATCAGCAGTAGTTTAGCAGCAGTAGTTAACAGCAGAATAGCAATTTCAATCCATATTTGGAATCCAAAAGCCAGCAAAATATTAGACCCTTTTTCAAATCCCAGAAAATCAGCCAATATAACAGTGTTTCCACAGCAAAATCCAAACCCAGAATTTTCAAAACAAACCAGAGTTCAATCCATTTCAACCCAAGTGTGAGATCTCATCATTTTCAGTGGTTTTAACTAAGTAATGAAGATCAGAAACTATAGACTAAGAAAATTTGGGCCAATTTTCAAACAAGTAATGCAAGGAAATCAGTGTTAGATCCAAGTATGCAGCCGTTTAAGTTTTTCTGGATTTTTTCTCTAATTCTTCTGACTTGAATATCAAGTAAAGGTGCCTTTATTGGCAAGGCATTTAGGGCTGCAGAAATGCAACTAGTTTTGCACCCTACTCCTTTTGATATTTTCATTTTAGCTTAGGTACCCCTAGTTTAATTTTCAGAACTTCAATTTAGTCCCCACCCCAGCTTCCTAGAAGTTTCCTTAGGCTGTTACAAAGATTCCTCTACCTAGAGTTCCTAAACTACCACCTTAAGCCCCTGTTATTACCCCTTGAGGCCAGGCAGAACCCGGGTCAAATTGACCCAATTTAATGGGTCCAAATTAAATCCCTACCTGGGCTTTTGATTCTTTAGAACCTAATTAAAATCAATCAGGGATTCACCATTCTAAGGACTGACCTAAAATTACCCAAAAGAAAACCCGAAAACCTTAAGCCAAAGCCCAAAAACCCAAAAGAAAGGAAAATGAATTAATTGATTTGAACAACAACAAAATAAACTATGTTGATTATCAAACAACTCATGCATGGACAAAATTGAAACGAACACATAATGAGGAAAAAGAGAAGAAGAAACAGAAAAGAGATAAAAGACAAGAAAAGAAACAGCGGAAACAAGTGAAAATACCTAAACCGGGCTGAACAGACCTTGAAATCCTTCTTCGATCTTTCGATTTTGACTGAAAGGGGTCTTAATCATGTGTTCTCAGATGAAAACACATGACCAAGGTCCATTTCGGCCTCAATCATTACCAAATCTGCCGATTTTAGGGTTTGAAATTTTAGGTCTCATATTTCGGTTTAAGATCGACGAGTTCGGGGTTGATTCGAGGGTAAAGGGTTAGAGATTTGGGATGGGGGGACGGAGAGGGTTCTAAGGTGTGAATTTTGGGTGGATTGGGGGTGGCCTCGCCGGCGGATGGTGTGGGAAAAGAGGGCGGCTCTAGGGTTCATGGTGAGTTTCTGAGAGATATGAGGTGAGAGACGATTGGGGGGGGGGGGCTGGATTCAGACAATATTATATTAAACCATACCCACTTCCGGACCGTTCGATCAAAGAAGATCAACGGTTTTGATCACCTGCTATTGAAACGGGGTCGTTTGGCTTACTGGTGGGGAAGACCGGGTATTGGGGCGGGTTTGGGCCGGTTCTGAATAGGTATGGGGGAATTTCAATTGGGCTGGGGAAAAATTAAATTATGTCTAGCCCAAACAGATTTCCTTCTTCTTTCTTTTCTTTTTCTTTTCATTTTTTTTTCTAATTTCTTTTAAATTAAAATTAAAAATAAAATCTAAATTAATTCCTAATCAAATTATCCTATTAAATTAAACTAACTAACTCTAAATAACAATTACCACAAATAATTAAATACCAAATTAAAAGAAAAACTCCCAAAATTAAAAATTGCAAAAATAAGTTATTTTTTTGTGATTTTTTCCCTTTTTATAGAACAAACTAATTTACTAACTAATCTAAAAATGTAAAACTAAATCCTAAATGCAAATGCAGTATATTTCATATTTTTCATGAATTAAACAAAATTAACATGCGTAGACAAATGCAAACAATTAACGAAAAATGCTACAAAAATCAACGAAATTGCAAATAGTGGGAGAATTTATTTTTCTTGAATCTATGGGAGTAATTCATATAGGGCAAAAATCACGTGCTCACACCTACCTAAGTGCTTTACTAGAAGCTGATGAAGAGAGCACTTATATTGAGTTACTCAAGGAGTTCAGGGATGTCTTCGCTTGGAGTTACAAAGAGATGCCTGGCTTGGACCCGAAAGTAGCAGTCCATCACCTTGCAGTCAAAAATGGTGCTCGCCCTGTTAAACAAGCTCAAAGGCACTTTAGACCGGACTTGGTTCCCCTGATTGAAACTGAAGTTAACGAACTCATTGAAGCTGGATTTATTCGGGAAGTTAAATACCCAACATGGGTTTCAAGTATTGTCCCTGTAAGGAAGAAGAATGGCCAGATTCGAGTATGCGTTGACTTCAGTGACCTCAATAATGCGTGTCCCAAAGATGAATTCCCGCTTCCTATTCCAGAGCTGATGATCGATGCTACTACTGGTTACAAGGCAATGTCTTTCATGGACGGTTCGTCGGGCTATAACCAAATTCACATGGCACCAAAAAGTGAAGAGCTTACTGCGTTCCGCACCCCCAAGGGTATTTATTGCAACAAGGTAATGCCTTTGGCTTGAAGAATGCTGGTGCTACTTACCAAAGGGCTATGCAGAATATTTTCGACGATCTTCTCCACAAGAATGTCGAATGCTATGTTGACGACTTGGTAGTGAAATCAAGAGAGAAGGGAGACCACATGAAAGACTTGAGGATGGTATTTGAATTGCTCGAGAGGTACCAACATAGGATGAATCCATTGAAATGTGCCTTTGGAGTTACTTCTAGAAAGTTCCTTGGTTTCATTGTCCGACATCGAGGGATCGAAATTGATCAAGCCAAAGTGGATGCCATTTTGAAAATGCTTGAGCCTCGAGATATCCATGAATTGAAAAGTCTGCAAGGAAAGCTAGCATACCTTAGAAGATTCATATCAAACCTGGCTGGGAGGTGCCAACCATTTAGTAGCCTCATGAAGAAAGGCGTTCCTTTCAAGTGGGACCAAGCTTGTAGCAATGCCTTCGAAAGTATCAAAACCTACTTGATGAAGCCTCCAGTTTTAGCAGCTCCTATACCTGGAAAGCCATTGATACTATACATTGCGGCGCAGGAAAGGTCTGTTGGAGCACTGTTGGCCCAAGAAAATAGTGAGGGGAAAGAAAACTCTCTAAACTACTTGAGCAGGATGATGACACCTAACGAGTTAAATTATTTGCCAATTGAAAAGTTGTGTTTGGCGCTAGTCTTCTCAATTCAAAAGTTGAAGCACTACTTTCAAGCTCATGTTGTCCGTCTTGTTTCTAAAGCAAATCCCATCAATTTCGTGATGTCAAAACCTGTTCTTAGTGATCGACTAGCGAGATGGTACCTCCAATTTCAACAATTAGAGAATTTGTACATCCCCCAAAAGGCTGTAAAAGGACAAGCATTGACAGACTTCTTGGCAGATCATCCGATACCTGATGACTGGGAGCTAACTGATGAACTACCTGATGAGGACGCAATGGTCGTTTAAGTTCAACCTCCATAGAAGATGTACTTTGATGGTGCTGCGCATCATTGGGGAGACGGGGCTGGCGTAGTATTTGTCACTCCCCAAGGTGAAGTCTTGCCCTACTCCTTCACCTTGACACAACTCTGTTCCAACAATGTTGCTGAGTATCAAGCATTAACACTTGGGCTTGAAATGGTCGTTGATATGAAGCAATTGCAAGTCTTTGGTGACTCCCAGTTAGTGGTCAATCAGCTTTTGGGTAGTTACGAGGTCAAGAAGCCTGAACTATGCCCATATCATGATTACGCTAAAAATTTGATGGGGTGGCTCGATAATGTGACTATTCAGCATGTGCCAAGGAAAGAAAATAAGAAGTCTGATGCTTTAGCTGCTCTAGCTTAATCATTAGCCCTACCTGACCAAGCGCAAGTTACCGTCTGCCAAAAATGGGTAGTACCGCCGCCAAATGAGGCTGAAGGTGAAGAAAACGAACTCAAGCATCTTGTTGCTGTTTCTGAAGTTGAGAAAAAAGAATGGAGACAACCCATTATCGACTACTTATGCTATGGGATACTTCCAGAAAATCCGAGGAGAAGGACTGAAATCCGTCGTCGTGCACCTCGCTTCCTTTACTAAAAGGATACTCTATACAGAAGGTCGTTCGAGGGAGTACTCTTGCGATGCCTAGGAGAAGAAGAAGCTCTCCAAGCTTTGCAAGAGGCACATTCTGGGGTATGTGGGTCACACCAGTCTGGATCAACGCTCCACTTCCATATAAAAAGGATGGGATATTATTGGCCAACGATGGTAAAAGATTGCTTGGACTACGCTCGAAGATGCAAGGCTTGTCAATTCCATGCGAATTTTATTCATCAACCTCCTGAAGTGTTGCACCCGACTGTTGCATCCTGGCCATTTGACGCTTGGGGATTAGATGTTGTTGGACCACTGCCAAAGTCCTCTCGTGGGCACCTATACATCTTGGCTGCAACTGACTACTTCTCAAAATGGGCTGAAGCTGTTGCTCTTAAGGAAGTAAAGAAGGAAATATTGCAAGTTTCA
>NW_017671930.1:0-36312 GCF_001879085.1 Nicotiana attenuata | reverse complement strand
AGTCCGCTAGGTTGAAAACTTCGAAAGAGGCGGCCTAGGCAAAAGTTAGGACATAAAAAAAAATCACCCAGTCTGAACTACGGTATGACTTGATCCTCTTCACCGAGGTACGTAGGCAGCTTAGAGTTTCATTCTAAGTTCAGTCGCATAAGTTCAAAAGATACATATTGCCCCAATTGTTGTTCGAACGAAGTATGAAGGAATGTAAGATCAAGCTGAAATGACATCCTCCTACTGAACTTTGACCTCATTTGATTTAAAGGGGGCAACCCTCCATGATAAATTGATATCTTCAATGGGCCGATATTAGGAGGATGTCAAGTATTTGCATTGAAGTCCAGGGATTCTCTATGTCTTCAGGTTCGCCAAACCTTCAAGTTTGTTGGTCTCCAAGTCCGCCCTCTGCCTTAAAAAAGGGGGAAGAGAAGAGAAGAGAGACATCAAAAGGAAACACAAGTATAAGGAAAAGATTGCTTGGCACAACGTTTCAAATTCAATGAGACTTGAACTCAAGATATTTGTGAGAATATGGCTCTTAAATTTTGATTGATGGCAAGTAAGACATCTTCCGATCTCGAGGCTTCCATACCAAGATATGAATTTTTGTGAGACTGCACAAATCTGGAATTGATGGCGTGGTGCAATGTAAAGTTGATTTCAAAATATTATCTGGGACGATTCCGAAGTTGTTTGATTGAGAATTTTGGATATATTCTAGATCTTGAAGTCTAGTTTTCAATAAATCAAACGGTTCCTAATTTCGACGTTCCTACACCAAGATATGAATCTTTTGGTGAGACTGCGCAAATCTGGAATTGATAGCATGGTGCAATGTAAAGTTGATTACAAAATATCATCTGGGATGATTCAGAAGTTGTTTGATTAAGAATTTTGGATATGTTCTAGGTCTTGAAGTCTAGTTTTCTTGAAATCAAACGGTTTGTAATTTCGATATTTCTACACCGAGATATGAATTTTTTGGTGAGACTGCGCAAATCTGGAATTGATAGCGTGGTGCAATATAAAGTTGATTTCAAAATATTATCTGGGACGATTCTTAAGTTGTTTGATTGATAATTTTGGATATGTTCTAGATCTTGAAGTCTAGTTTTTTTGAAATCAAACGGTTTGCAATTTCGATATTTTTACACCGAGATATGAATTTTTTGGTGAGACTGCGCAAATCTGAAATTTTCAACATGGTGAAATCGAAAGTTGGTTTCAAAATATTATCCGGCGCGATTCTGAAGGTTTTTGATTTTGAGTATTGGATATATTTTAGATATTGAAGTCATCAAACGGTTCATTATTTGGACTCTCCCTCGACAAGATATGAATCATTTGTTACAAGCACGTAAAGCCGAAAATTATGCGACTAAGATAAAAGTCGAATAATGTAAAGCAAAAGAGAAGCTGAAATATTTAAGCCCTCGAAGTCTCCTAGTTGAAGTCTTCAAGTGTATTCAGTTGAAGTCCCCAAGTTGAAATCTTCAACCCCGTCGGTCTTCAAGTTGAAGTCTTCAAATCCACTGATCTTCAAGTTGAAATATTTAGGCCCTCCAAGTCTCAAAGTTGAAGTCTTCAAGTCCGTCGGTCTTCAAGTTGAAGTCTTCAAATTCGCTGATCTTGAAGTTGAAATATTTAGGCCCTCCAAGTCTCAAAGTTGAAGTCTTCAAGTCCGTCGGTCTTCAAGTTGAAGTCTTCAAATTCACCAGTCTTCAAGTTGAAATATTTAGGCCCTCCAAGTCTCAAAGTTGAAGTCTTCAAGTTCGCCGGTCTTCAAGTTTTAGTCTTCAAATTCGTCGGTCTTAAAGTTGAATTGTTTAAGCCCTCCGAATCTTCGAGTTGAAGTCTACAAAGTCCGCCAGATCTTCAAAGTTTTCCAAGTGTTCAAGTCGATGTCGTCTTCGAGTCGAAGCTTTATCACTTTCCAATCTTAAGGTGGACATATGAGTCCCTTTGCACCTTAAGTTGGCCTCTTCGCGGGTTTGTCCTTAAAAGGAACTATAACTTTCCAATCTTAAGGTGGACATATGAGTCCCTTTGCACCTTAAGTTGGCCTCTTCGCGGGTTTGTCCTTAAAAGGAGCTATAACTTTCCAATCTTAAGGTGGACATATGAGTCCCTTTGCACCTTAAGTTGGCCTTGCCGAAAGTCGGGCTGTTTTGAGAGTAATCTCTCAGATAGTCAGGCCACATTAAGAGTAATCTCCCCGAAAGTCGGGCCGTTTTGAGAGTAATCTCTCCGATAGTCAGGCCACATTGAGAGTAATCTCTCCGATAGTCAGGCCACATTGAGAGTAATCTCTCCGATAGTCGGGCCGTTTTGAGAGTAATCTCTCCGATAGTCAAGCCACATTCTGTGGACATATAAGTCTTCCAATCTTAAGGTGGACACATAAGTCCCTTTGCACCTTAAGTTGGCCTCTTCGCGGGTTTGTCCTTAAAAGGAACTATAACTTTCCAATCTTAAGGTGGACATATGAGTCCCTTTGCACCTTAAGTTGGCCTCGCCCATAGTTGAGCCACATTGAGAGTAATCTCTCCGATAGTCAGGCCACATTGAGAGTAATCTCTCCGATAGTCGAGCCGTTTTGAGAGTAATCTCTCCGATAGTCGGGCCACATTGAGAGTAATCTCTCCGATAGTCGGGCCGTTTTGAGTGTAATCTCTCCGATAGTCGAGCAAGGATGAGTACTCATCCCCTCACACCCCAAGATTGTCATAGTCGAGCAAGGATGAGTATCCATCCCCTCACACCCCAAGATTGTCTTCTTCATGCATGGATCATCTCGTTGAACAAGAACATATCTTTCTCGCTTGACCTACAAAAAAAATGACAAAAGAAGAAAAGCACAAGAAAAGAAGAAGAAATTACCTTCTCGTCAATGCTTCCGAGTCCACAAAACTATACTCAAGTAGCTTGCGAAAACTGCGAATTGATGCTAAACAAATACGACGCAGGGGTTTATATAGATCTCAAAAGGCAGCTGCGAGAGGACAAATACCGATGTGGGATATTGCAATTGTTTTTCATGTCGGATTTGGCTACTGCATTGTTACTTCGTAATAGGATTGGTCTTCGCAGGAATCCAAAAGCAATTGAAAATGCTATTTGGAATTGAGATCACTAGCGGCTAGGACTTGTATTCAAATCGTGGAATAACTGATATAATTTGTCTTCTAAAAGGACTCTGTTATTAGGGCGGTTAGCATTGTCCTACTCAAGGTTGAATTGAAGTTGGATAATATGGCAAGTCATTATTATGGAAAGAAAGAGTTGTTGTTTGTCTCCTTATTTGAAACAACAAAAAGTGCAGGTTCTCACAATATTGCTAAACCCACGTGCCACTAGCAAAGGTAAGTACTTTGACTTTGGGATCTATCTATCACCAATCTTCGTTGAAGTTTAACGTTAAAAGCTAACAAACAACAACTTAGCAAAATACATAATCTTTCTAAAGGAAGTGAAAGATTATTGAATGTAAGTCTACAAGCCATATATTTGAGATGCGATCTGGAGCCAAGAGCTCAAGCTATTCCACGTGTTACTTCAAGCCTTGTCATTAAAACTCAACAAAGTTATGCTCTAACAAGCCTTAAAGTAGGGGGCATTTGTAGGCATATAAATTTTATTGAAATTAAATCCATAAAATAATTTGGACTATATTTTAAATTCAAGATATATTGGTCCAAATAAATATATGGGCTAATATAATTGAATGAATTATATCAGTCCAATATATATGGGTTAAATAAATAAGTCTTAATCCATTGGACTAGCCCATTTAATTGGGCTAAAGTGATGAGCTCACTTTATTAGGCCCAAAATGTCATCTTCCTAGAGGCTCAGTTTGGTGCCACGTGTCAAATGATGTGGCACGCCAAGTCAAACGGGAGAGCCAATTGGATCATGCCACGTGTCAAAATGACAAGGCATGCCAAGTCACATTAAAAGGCAAATAAAATCGCGCCACGTGTGCATGTGACATGTTCTGGGCAATCAAATGTGGCCATGTCACATTTCAATTTGATTGGTCGAAAAGAGTTTGTTCTTATCATGACTCTTCCCTTCCATAACTATAAATAGGGGTCTTTATAACTCAGAAAAAAAGACCAGAAGTTATAACAAGAAACAAGAAAGAGCTCGTGGATCAAACGCTGCAAATTCCTCCACAATTTTCAAGCTTCAAGCAATCAAGTTCAAGCTCAAGAACGAAGAACAAATCAAGTTCAAGCTCAAGAACGAAGAACAATTCAAGTATTCAAGATCAAGAAAGAAGTCAAATCAAATACAAAACGTTCAAGATCAAGGCTACTTGTTCGTGATACAATTCGTGGCAACAATCAAAGTGTTCCCGACGGATAAATCAAATTCAAATTCAAGATCAAGCTCAAAGGACCTTGAATTTATTTACTGCTGAAAAGAAGAATCAGAGGATTCATAGAGATTGTACACTCAAATATTCGAAATAAAATACTACGATTGTTGCGATATTTTTCGGTCTTATTTTATGTTCTCGACGCAAATTTATTGTCTACAGATACCGCTAAGCAAATCCTTCGAAATAGAGTTCATAATCCACCTGTGCACTATCGCGTTACAAGTCTCCCATTCCTCATGGAGATTTTCCTTGAATGACTCCTTTGCACAAGCTCCTGTTACAAACCCTAGCTTCTGCTTAGCTTTGAGAGCAAGACGCATTGATCTACTCCACAATCCATAGTTCTCCGATCATGTGAGCTGAATTGGAATTAGAACCAATCCAGGCGTGTCTGAAGGTTGAAGGAAGAGCGAATGAGTGTGGTCGATTCTCTCTGTTCTCTCAGTCGCTATTAACGCACATGCAGAGTTCTAAAGCAGTAATTTTATCAAACCAAAAATTGTTTCGAATCAAAAAATAAGAGTGTGAATTGAATCAAGCAGTCAATTAGTTGGAGAAATTTCACAATCTCACGGATCAGTCTCCATGGCTCTGATACCATGTCAAAAATCAGCCATTAGAGAGCACTGAGACGTGCGG
Source organism: Nicotiana attenuata (assembly GCF_001879085.1). Lineage (NCBI taxonomy): Eukaryota > Viridiplantae > Streptophyta > Magnoliopsida > Solanales > Solanaceae > Nicotiana > Nicotiana attenuata. Next base: position 31,289 of record NW_017671930.1, on the reverse strand, counting down.
AAGAAGAAGGAAGAAATTGGGAAATTTCCAACTGCTATTACTGTGCTAACAGAATCAGTTATATACAATTAATTGGAAAAGTTAAAATAATAAAGGAACCCTAACTCCTAATAATTACATTTAGGTCCCAAATAATAACTAACTTCTAATTCCTAACTTCCAACACGCTAGTTGGAGTAACAGCTGTCTCAGCCAAAAAGGGAATTGGGCACACATTTTAGGCATCCAATTCAAACAAATTTGCAAGACAACTTAGCCCAAACACCAATCTTTCTCTACAATAAAACACAACCAATTAATATTAATTTTTTGATAAGTAAGGGAAAGTTTTATATAGCACCAGCACTAAGAGTATTTTGTCATGTACAGAATACATCAAAAGAAGATCTTACAAGCTCTGTCAAGAACTAATAAAGTCAATCATGGCCTCAACATCGTGAGTATCATGTACATTTGCCTTGTTACTCCAAAAGGTAAGCTAAGAAATATAATGAAATTTAAGACTAGCTACATACTCCTTTTTGTCCTAAAAATTTCTCTCACCAAAATGCTGCTGAAATTGCATCCCAGAGTCTTGAATGTAGGCCCCTCACTCACCTCTTGTGCCATCTTTGTAGAAGAAATAGGTGGTTTGTGTCCTCTAGTTGTTCTTTACATAGAGAGCATTTGCTGTAAATGAGTATTCCTTATCTTTGCAAGTTAGAGACATGCATCTTTTCCTGTTAACCAAGTGAAGATCTGAAGTTTGTAAGGGAGCAGAACTTGGGCTTTCAACGCCAAATTGATGTTGCATGACTTGACTGAAAAAATACCATCTTTCCAACATATATATGTAGAATGAGTTCCTATTTGTTGAAGTAAGATGCAGGTGCTTTCTAATGCAATCTCTTATGAAAACAGAATTCCATCAAGAATACATCAGCACTCTAGATTCTTACTAGAGTATAAAGGACAGGGAAAGCCACTTTGACAAGAGTATATATGTCCCAGCCATGTTTCATGCCAAAAGCTAATTTCAGGTAGCTTTTTGACCTAAACTTCTCTTCAGATTTCCCAATTTGCTATTGTAATTATTCCGTTTTCTTTACAAATAGCTATTATTTATGTGTTTAGTTTTTGTTGTTCAATTTCTGAGTGAGATTATCATTTTTATTTTTATTTTTGAGTAAAGATTTTCATTTTTATTTAAAACTTCTATTTGTGTTGGCTCAAACTTGACATGCATGTGCTTCAATTAGTTCGAGCATTGTTTTTAACTCAGTGGCTATTTGGTGTGACTTCGGGTTAGAGATGTTGTATTTATTTTCCCATTCTCTATTTAATGTGACCATAGTTTGATTTTTGTCACAAGCTTTTGATTGGTTACTTGTTGCTGCTCTACAGGAATACAAGTCTTATTTGAATTATAGTTTGCACAAAAGCAAGAAGTGATACTCTATGTATTGCAACAAGTAATGATTTGGAAAACATGTCGCTTCTCCTTCCAGTTTGTAGAGAAGAAGGAAGATAGATTTGGTTTTGAGTTTTCAATCGATGAGAGAAAGAAAGGGAAAGAGAAGAAGGGAAAGAAGAGCTGATTTTCAGACAAAGATTGGGGATTTTCGGAACTATCTAGGTGAATGTATAATTTGGTCTCTCAAATAATGAGACGGGTGGCAGCATCTTGGCCCTCAGCTGGATTTAATCTTGGCCATTGATATGGCACACTATGCTCAAGAATGAGATGGCTGGAAAGATATATACACGTGCCCACACACATATGAAATACATTGTAAAGGAATAAAAGTGGTTATTTGGTTATAGGATAGGGAATAAAATTATGACAAGTGTATAGGGAATATTCTTTAGCTTTCATTTTATTTTCAGCACATTCACTTGTATATATAGAAAGTTTGAGATTATATACAATACAGAGAAATTCTTCATCTTCTTTGCTAAATCTTTCATGGTATCAGAGCTCTAATAGCTCGATCCTTCATTTCTTTTTCAAATCTCTTAGGTCTAAAGAGTAACTATGGCAGTAACAAATGAGACTCCAGTCATCTCTACTCCAGTTGCTCAAAGCCCAGGTTCTTCATCTACTACAGTCAATCAGGACTGTAATCATCCTTACTTCCTTCACTCCTCTGATGGACCTGGTATGTGTCTCGTCAACTCACCATTTGATGGGAGAGGTTTTCCTGGTTGGATTAGGTCAATCCTAATTGCTCTTTCTGCCAAGATTAAGCTTGGTTTGATCAATGGAAGCTGTGGAAACCAAGTTTGGATTCCAGTGATCTTCCTCAATGGAGCAAGTGCAATACATGGTCACTTCATAGTTACTAAACTCACTGTCTAAAGAAATAGGAGACAATGTTATCTACTCAAAATCAGCAATGGAACTTTGGAACAGCCTTGAGCACAGGTTTGGCCAATCTAATGGGGCCAAACTATATCACCTGCAAAAGGAGATATCTAAGTCAGTTCAAGGGAATAGCAGTGTAGCAGGCTATGTTACAACTCTAAAGAGACTATGGGATGAGTTGGATTCTCTGAGCACATACCTAGGATGCATATGTGACTGTGTGTGATGGAAAGAGGAAGGTCGCTAAGTTTTTGGAAGGTCAAAGAGTTATTCAATTCCTTATGGGACTTAATTATGTGTATGGCCAAGCAAAAGGAAATATTCTTATGATGAATTCTCTACCCAGCCTAGACCATGCCTACTCTTTGTTACTTCAGGATGAGAGTCAAAGAGAGTTATACATGAGTCCTCAATACCCTTCTAATGGAGCATCATTCATGGTAGGAGCTTAGACAAAGTTCTAACAAAGGAACAACAATCTGAATCAGAAATCCTGGCCTGCCACTCAAAAGTTTGGAAACAGTCCACAAAAGTTCAAAGGAAAGAAGTCTAAATACAACCCTAATGTCACCTACTCTCACTGCATGAGATTAGGACATGTGAGAGCAGACTGCTATAGATTGATAGGGTTCCCAGAAGATTTTCAATTTACCAAACAAGAAAACAACTATCAGGGAGCAGTAAAAGGAAACGCAATGGTAACAGGACAAGAGGAAGGTGTAGCAACTCCTAACAATGAGGGAAACATCAACAATCAGCCACAAATGTTTAGCAAAGAGCAAGTTTCTGAGCTAGTTAACTTAATCAAGCAGGTGCAGATTGGGAACTTAGGATATACAAGTTCAAAAATCAATGCCAATGCAGTGGCTGGTAAAATTCTTAAGTACACTAGAACTTGTCTTTCAGCTTTTAATACTAAAACATGGATCATTGATTCAGGAGCTTCTGAACATATTGTGAGTACAAGAGAGGGGGGTGAATTGTTTATTTTTAAATATTAAACGCTATCAGTTGACTAGTTTTCAAATTAGTCGACTAGATGTAATAACTTGATAACAATAAGGACAAAATTTAAGATGCAGGAATTAAAGACACGGGAATTTTTATCCTGGTTTGGATTCAATGTGAATCCTAGACCAGTCCCCTTGGGTTGCAAGGGAGTTCTCTTTCAGTGAATGAGTTTTTCGAGTACACAGCGAATGGTGTAATCAACACCGATCGCTCAGTTCCTATGTCACTCGTTTCTCTTTGATGCAATGCCTCACCAATGTTGTTCTCTCTTTCTTCTCTAACTTGTTACACAACAGATCTAGTAGAGCTACAATATTTGTTTGCAGTAGAACAAAGAGAAGGTTTTTAGTTCGATCAAAGTATATGTGCTAAGGAACAGAGACGAGATTTAAATACTTTGAGAGAGGCTTGATTCTGAAGAGATTTGCCAACCCAAGAGATTTGATCCTTCGAAAGATATTGATTCTTTCCAAGAATAACGTTATTCAGCAATGTCTTTGTCTTGGCGAGATGGCTTTACTGACTTCCCTTATACATGACTTGATAGCGCCAGATATCCTTCCTCAAATCTTGGTCCATATAAATTTAGCATACTTGATTGATTATCTTGCAAGATCTTCGATACTCTTGATTGATTGATTCCTTCAGTCTAGCCTTAATTGATTCCGTCAGTGTTTGAATACTATCATTGATTCCTTCAATCTTGGATTCTTTCCTTGATCTTCTCTGATTGAGTCATTCAATCTTGAATACTTTCCATGAGCTCCTATACAAAGAATAATTTTCATCATTAAAATCAGATCTAACAATCTCCTCCTTTTTTATGATGACAAAATAATATATATGTATAAACATCAGTTGACTGTATTTTACTCCCCCTCAATGAGAGCATTTGACTTTCTCTAACAACAGCTCTTGTAGTCGACTTCTTCTCCAGGATCTATGACTCCCCCTCGAGAGGTGTCGTGAGCTGCTACCTGCACTTTCCCTTCAGTCGACTTATCCTCGACTTATCCTTGTACCTGTACAAATACATATATCCTTCCTCCCCCTTTTTGACATCAGCAAAGAGGGAATAATAAACCAAACTTCATACTAAAATAGGATTTATAGCATGATATGCTTGCAAAGTTATAGCAAAACAAAAGAAAAATAAAAAATTATCCACCGACTGATTATCCAGTCCAAAAAACAGCACAACAAAAAAATTATCTTAAACTTCCATATTAACGATGCAGAAAATAGGTGAGAGTATTGCAAATCACCTCCTTCAGTCGATCAAAGCTGGCATTAGCTAAAATACTCATTCCATCAAGCCTATCATGAACCTCCTTGAATGTCTTGACATCGTTTTCCCTTACTCTGAGAACTGCAACTCTTATCTTGGAAACATCATACCCTATTTCTTTGGAGATAGCATGAATGTTATCAACAGTGGACTGAGTGGCAGTGAGAAGATATTTGATTGCAGATAGCTGATTGTTAATGGCACTAAGCTTTTCAGCAAGGTCAGGATCACTGTGGCTAGGAAGGGAAGCAGAAGCTTTGAATTTAGAATCGGTTTGAGCATGCTTGACTTCTCCTTCTTGTTTATTAACCCATGATCCCTTCACACACATATACCCCATACTCGCAAAAGCTCTGTAATTGTAAGATTTTGAAACAGAGATAAAGGGATATTCAGAGATGGAAATATTATGATCTTCCAGAATGTGAGTGATGGCCATGCCATAGGGTAGACTAGTGGGATCATCAGCACTTTCAATCATAAAATTGATGACCCAGGAGGACAGTTTAATCTTGAGTTTTGTCACAAGGCAATAGACCAGAAAGGTGTCTCTTTGAGAGAAGGTGGAAAAAGAGCTAGTACGAGGAAGCAGAGTGGTTGCAACAATGTGGACCAGAACACGAGTTTCGAAACTAACATCACTAGGGCCTAACTGGTTTGGGAGAGACTCAGATGGACTCTCAGCAATACACATTTAGTTTGATCAAAGGAAATTTCAAAATCATCGGGCCAGGAAATTTTGAAGAGCACAAGAAACCAGAACACTTACACTAAAAGATTGAATCAAACATGGCATAATCAAGGACAATACGCTTTCCTAACACTAAGGACTCCAGATTATCAGACTTACTAGAGTGAAGATTTTCATAAAACATTCTCACTAGGGGTTCATAGACCATAGGCGGAGGAACAGAAAAGAACTTTGACCACCCTTGATAAACGAAAAGATCTTTTACCTTACATTTTAGGGCTTCCTTGTCATCAAGGTTGACTACCCTCCCATGAGCAATAGGCTTGTCTTTCAAGGCGATAAAGAAGTCCCTGTTTGGGGAATCCCAGAAATTTAGGTCTGACTCTAGGGAACTAGAAAGATCTATTTTTGACTTTTTTGGAGTGAAGGAAATAGGGGGTTCTTCCATAAGTCATTTTCCCAAAGCTTTTTCTCCTAAAGTATGAGAATTATCCGACAAATAAACCTGAGAAGAGGCAAAACCTTCAGAATGATCGGACCCTAGGTCTACTTGTTCTGGGGGCTGAGAAGGGGGTTTTGCTCTTTCCTGGTGGAGGCAAAGGGATTTTTGGGGTGTTTGGCCATTGAAGAGTTTTTGGTTGGGGAGAGATTCCGAGAAGGGTTTCTAGGCGATGGAGACGATGGAGATTGAAAAGAAGCTTCAGCATTAAAAAGAGGGTTTCTGACGGTTGAGTATAGAAAAGGAAGGGGTGTCAGTTGATCAGACGTGATGATTGGTTTTCCTTTTTTTTTTTTAATGCTGCAACTGATGTGAAAAGAGAGGAAAAAAGAGGAAAATCGGAGGCGCAATTAATGATTAATAAAGGAAATAAAACATTAGGCATACAGAACAAAAACTAATAACTCATAGGTCCTAATAATAACGATTAATGCAAATAATGACAAGTAATTCTCTTAGAGAGCAAAATCTTTCTTCTAATAAAGGCCTAGTGAAAATATCCGCAAATTGATCAGAAGTTCCAACAAAAGATAGTTCTATGTTTCCTTTAAGAACATGATCTCTAATAAAATGATGCTTGATGTCTATATGCTTTGCCCTAGAATGATGCACAAGATTTTTAGAAAGGCATATAGCACTAGAATTATCACAGAAAATTGGTATAGGATTAAAAGATAAATCATAGTCACCAAGTTGATGAGACATCCATAGTAATTGTGCACAACATTGTCCAATAGCAATGTATTTAGCCTCAGTCGTGTATAATGCAACTGATCCTTATTTTTTACTGCTCCAAGATATCAATGCTTTGCCAAGTAATTGACATGTTCCACTTGTGCTTTTTCTGTCTTCCTTATCACCTGTAAGATCAACATCTGAAAAACCTTCTAATTCAGACGTGTTAGAAAGAGGATACCATAATCCATGAGAGACAGTTCCAATAAGATATCGAATAATTCTTTTTACTGCAGTCATATGAGATTCCTTGGGAGCTGATTGAAACCTGGCACATTTACAGACACTAAACATAATATCTGGTCGGCTAGCAGTTAGATAAAGAAGTGAGCCAATCATTCCACGATACTTAGTTTCATCAACATGACTTCCCTGTCCATCCTTGTCGAGACTTGTTGAAGGACTCATTGGTATGCCAATAGCTTTAGCATTGCTCATACTGAATTTTTAGATCAATTCCTTTGTATATTTGGTCTAACATATGAACGTTCCTTCTTCTGATTGTTGAATTTGAAGTCCAAGAAAGAAAGTTAGTTCTCCAATCATACTCATTTCGAACTCACTTTGCATAAGATTTGAAAATTTCTTGCACATAAGAGGATTAGCATTACCAAAGATAATATCATCAACATAAATTTGAATAATGAGATTACCTTCTGACGATCTTTTAATAAACAGAGTAGTGTCTACTTTACCTCTTGTAAGTCCATGATCAATAAGAAATGAACTGAGTCTTTCGTACCATGCCCGTGGAGCTTGTTTCAGTCCCTACAACGCTTTGGTTAGCTTATACACATGATAGGGAAACTTTGAATCTACAAACCCAGGAGGTTGTTTCACGTATACTTCCTCTTCTATGAAACCATTCAAAAAGGCACTTTTAACATCCATCTGGAATAGCCTGAATCTCTTAAAAAATGCGTATGCCAGAAGAATTCGTATAGATTCCAGCCGAGCTACTGGGGCAAAGGTTTCGTCATACTCGACTCCTTCTTGTTGTGAATATCCTTGAGCAACTAACCTGGCGTTGTTTCTTACAACTTTTCATCCTCATTCAGTTTATTTCTGAAGACCCACTTTGTTCCAATTACAGGAGCACTTTCAGGTTTGGGTATCAGTTTCCATACTTGATGTTTGTCGAATTGATCTAGCTCTTCCTGCATTGCTTGCACCCAGCTTGAGTCTTTCAGAGATTTCTCTATTTTCTTTGGCTCAATCTGAGAAATTAGTGCTATGTTTGCTTTCTTCTTGAGAGCTCCCCGGATTTTCATTCCCTCGTTTGGATCTCCTATAATAAACTTTTGAGGATGTTCAGGTTCACTTCTCCATTCATTTGGACGAACTATATGAGTAGTTGACTCCTTCGAAGGTTCTGGTGGATTGTTGTTGGTTTCGTTAGTTGACTCTATCACAACATCAGATCCATTAGTCGACTCTTCAGATTTGCTTGTCTCCTGAATTTCTTGAGCTTGATATTCATCACTTGCAATAATTCCTTTCTCGACCGAAGAGTTATTTTCATCAAATATAACATGTACTGATTCTTCCACACACAGTGTGCATTATTATAGACTCTAAAAGATCTATTGTTCAATGAATGACCCAGAAAAATACCTTCATCACTTCTTGGATCGAATTTTCCAAGATTGTCCTTACCATTGTTGTGAATGAAACACTTACTTCCAAAAGGATGAGAGTAACTAACATTAGGACGTTTACCTTTCCACAGTGCATAAGGTGTTTTCTTTAAAATAGGCCTTATGAGACATCGGTTGAGAATGTGATATGCTCTACTTACTCTTTCTTCCCAGGAGTGATTTGGTAGTGAATGTTCTAGTATCATAGTTCTTGCCATATCTTGCAGGGTTCTATTTTTCCTTTCAACAACTCCATTCTGTTGGGGTGTTCTTGGTGCAGAGAAGTTGTGAGTATATCCTTGATCGTTACAGAAGTCTTCAAATGCTCTGCTTTCAAATTCTCCTCCATGATCACTTTGGATTGTTTTAATCAGATACCCCTTTTCTCTTTCAACCTTCTTACAGAAAATCTCAAAAAATTTCAACACTTCATCTTTATGAGATAGGAAAATCACCCAAGTAAAACGTGAGTAATCATCAACAATAACAAAAGTATATCACTTTCCTCCTATACTAGCAGTTCTAGTAGGCCCAAATAAATCCATATGAAGTAATTTCAAAGGTTTAGAGGTAGATACAATATCTTTATTTCTGAAAGAGTTTCTAGTTTGTTTTCCAATTTGACACGCATCACATATATGATTTCTAGAGAAATTTAGTTTGGGTAAACCAATAACTAACTCATGCTTAGAAAGTTTTTCTATCAAATGCATGCTTGCATGACCAAGTTTCTTATGCCATAACCAAGGATCATCAGATATAGATGTCAAACAAATATGACCATCTATATTTTTAAATCCATCAAGAATATAAACGTTTCCATACCTTTTACCTGGGAGGATTATTTTACCTGTCTCATTTTCAATAGCACAGCCTATTTTCTTGAATTTTACCTCATACCCTGAGTCGCATAGCTGACTTATACTCAGAAGATTGTAGTTAAGTCCATCAACAAGATAAACCTCAGTGATATCACAGTTGTTATTGAAAGGGACTGTTCTGGTACCGACTATTTTTCCTTTTGAATCATCTCCAAACTTAACACTTCCTCTATCTATTTTTGTAACTTCCTTAAATAGGTTTTTATCACCTGTCATGTGACTGGAACATGCACTATCTAAGTACCATTTTCCTTTGCGACTCCTCCTGTGGTGTTCCTACAAGACAAAGTGATTACTTTCTTTTAGGTACCCAAGCTTGCCTGGGTCCTGGTTGGTTAGTATTACTTGACTCAGAATTGTTTTTGGATTTCCAAATCCAACCTAAAACATTTGATTTACGAAATCTACAAAAGGAATACCTATGTCCACTTTTGTTATAGTAGTGACACGTAACTCCTGATCCATTTTTTGGATCTTTTATTAGTGTTAGTACTAGTGGACTTTGTGCTGGCTGGTCTTTCTCCAGTTGACTTGTAAGTTGCCTGGGTTGACCTGACAGAACTGTGACTGGTGGATTTGCGCATGCCATTGAGTTGCATTTGCAATTCATCAAACTCTTCTTGAAGTACTTCTTTTTCGATTTCACATACTTCATGCTTGACTTTCGAGTCTTTTACTTCTTTGTTGAGTCTCTTTAGTTCATTCATCAATTTTTGAGACTCTTTCAAAGTAAGATCAAGAATATCCTGCAATTCATTACATCTTTTAGAGTTATAAGATCTTACCTCGCTTGTTTCACCTCGTGCCATGAAACAGTTCTCATTGTCATCTTTTCATTCATCATCTGAGGTGTCCTCATCTGTCCAGCTTCCTGAGAGTTTGTTCATGTCGTTTTCCAGAATTGTCATGAAGCAAGGATTTGCTATTTCTCCATGTTCTGAACTGTCTTCATCACTCCAGCTTCCAAATGATTTGTTCTTGTTGGAGCCTCTGGATATTTTTCTTTTTGATCTAGGCACTCATCTTGAACATGTCCAAATCTTCCACACTCATAGCATTTTCCATCATTTTTGTCTTATTCATTATATTGTCTGGATCGCCTAGGTGGCATCCTTCCTCTTCTCGCATTCCTGAATCTTCTCATTAAACCATCCATGTTTCTTGACACCATGGCAATTTCTTCTTGAAAGCTTCAGGATCATCATCGATATCATTTTCTGCCATTTCAGTTGTAGCCTTGAATGCAACTGTTTTCGTCCTTTCATCTTGATTTGTTTTCTTGAGATGTGTTTTCTCGAAAGCTATGAGTTCTCCTCGAAGTTCATCATATGATAGCTTATTCAGATCCTGTGATTCAAGTGTGACCACTTTGGTCTGCCAAGTAGTGGATAGGGTTCTAAGAATCTTCCTAACTTGATCACCACTTGAGTATGGTTTGCCAAAAGCTTTTAGATCGCTAATGATTTTGCTGAATCTAGCAAACATCTCTTCAATAGATTCTCCTTCTTTCATCTAAAAGAGTTCATAGTCATGAACCAACATGTTGATATGTGTTTCCTTTACTTTGCTGGTTCCTTCGTATGTAACTTCAAGTTTATCCCACATCTCTTTGGCTATATCACAACTGGAGATTTTCTCATACTTTTCACCACTTATAGCATTGTAGAGCAAATCTCTTTCCTTGTTGTTGACTTGTACAACTGCCATTTGCTCATCTGTATGTGAATCTATATCTTCAGGATCAGTAAGTGGTTGAGCGGCAGCCGGCGATAGTTCCCCTTTTTTATTACTCACCAGACTTTAACATCATAAGTCTTTGCGTATATTTCCATACGCACCTTTCAGTGAGAAAAATGGTGTCCATTGAAGTATGGTGGCCTCACTTGCGAAGTTCCTTCTTGGAAGAGTGCTCCTATAATAACTTGATTTGCCATGATCTTTTCTCACAAGCAGTTAAGCAAAAGAAAAAAATGTGAGCATTGCTCTGATACCAACTGAAAGTACAAGAGGGGGGTTGAATTGTTTATTTTTAAATATTAATCGCTATCAGTTGACTAGTTTTCAAATTAGTCGACTAGATGTAATAACTTGATAATAGTAAGGACAGAATTTAAGATGCAGAAATTAAATACAGGAATTAAAGACATCGGAATGTTTATACTGGTTCAGATTCAATGTGAATCCTAGTCCAGTCCCCTTGGGTTGCAAGGGAGTTCTCTTTCAGTGAATTAGTTTTTCGAGTACACGGTGAATGGTGTGATCTACACCGACCGCTCAGTTCCTGTATCACTCATTTCTCTTTGATACAATGCCTCACCAGTGTTGTTATCTCTTTCTCCCTAACTTGTTGCACAGCAGATCTAGTAGAGCTACATTTTTTTTTGCAGTAGAACAAAGAGAGGGGGTATTTGGTTCGATCAAAGTATATGTGCTAAGGTACAGAGACGAGATTTAATTACTTTGAGAGAGGCTTGATTTCTGAAGATATTTGCCAACCCAAGAGATTTGATCCTTCGAAAGATATTGATTCTTTCAATCTTAGATGCTTTCCTTGATCTTCTCTGATTGAGCCATTCAATCTTGAATACTTTCCATGAGCTCCTATACAAAGAGCATATATATTTTTTCATCATTAAAATCAGATCTAACACATATGTGTTTTGATCTCATTCATAGATTTGACTCCTCTTCCTGTTCCTTTACATATTAGTCTACCTACCTCTTTCCAATTATATGTTACACACATAGGTAGTGTTACCATTCATTCAGATATGATTCTTAAAAATGTTCTTGATGTGCCTTCCTTCAGATATAACTTATTATCTATTCATAAGTTATGTAGTCAATTCAAATGCTCTTTAAATCTAACTTCAGATAGCTGTCTAATGCAGGTCCCTTTAATAAGGAGGGGACAAGTTTTTGGTGAAGTAAGAGATGGATTATATCTACTCAGGCCCACTAGTCTATCTTCTGGCATTCTGCCTTGTCAAGATGTAGTTTCAATTCCAAAAGGAAGAAATTCCAACAGTTGTTCTAGTTAAATTTCTTTCCAAACACCTTTAGTGGCTAATGTTGTTTCTAATGTAAGATAATGGCATGTCTATCACGACCCTAAATCCCAACCCGGTCGTGATGGCGCCTCTCGTGAAGACAAGGCCAGCCAACTAAACCCAATTTACCTTTTTAAGAAGTTAAACAACATACAACAATCTAAAACATGATTTAATAATATTAAGTAGCGGATAATATCAATAAAGTGCGAGAATATAACCCAACACAGCCCTAACCGGGGTGTCACAAGTCACGAGCATCTAACAACACTGAATACTCAAATGTAACTACAGAGTTTAGTACTGAACTAAGAATATAAAAAGGAAGAAATAGGGAGGAGCAACGGGCTGCGAACGCCAACAACTACCTAAAGACTCCTCGAGATCCGCCTGAAGCTGGAATGAATCAGCACTTGGGAGCGGGTCCAGCTACGCCTAAATCTGCACGCAGGGTGCAGGAAGTAAAGTGAGTACTCCAACTCAGTGAGTAACAAATATAAATGATGACTGAAAGTAAGAAAACACGTAAGGCACAAGGCATTCTATAATGAAGCAGTAAAACCAGCTAAAAACAGTAAAACCGGTGAAAAGTCAAGTAAAATCCTTTTTTCTAACAATGAACAGGTAATTGACAAACAATTAAGGTATAGTAAATAAATAGAAGCTCGCCCCTCGGGCACAGTATCCACAATCCGCCCCTCGGGCAACATCTCAGAACAATACCAGCCCCTCGGGCTCAATCTCACAACACAATGGGTACCCGCGCTCACTGGGGGTGTGCAGACTCCTGGAGGGGCCCCTTACGGCCCAAGCGCAATAACAAGCCAACTCGTGGCATCAAATCTAGGCCCTCGGCCTCATATGTATCAAGCCACCTCGTGGCGTACATATCTCAGGCCCTCGGCCTCAAATCAGTATCAGTGTTTCCTCGCAACATAGGCCCTCGGCCTTACTTAGTCAAAAATCCTAACAAACCCCTCGGGCAATAGTAAAATAGTGTTTCTCAGCCCAAACATCATTTAAAAATATCATTTAAGTCTCAAAACTGAGTGAAAATGGCTGAGTAGTAAAACAGTGGAAAATAACATGATTGAGTTCAAGTAGTAAGTCAAAACAGTGAAGAAATATCAATAAAAAGCCCAGAAGGGTTCAAATAGTTGGCACGAAGCCCAAATATGGCATTCAACCCAAATCATAATGATAGCAAATAAGTTTCAGTCAAATACGTGGTAAAATCACCAACCGAGACGGACCAAGTCATAATCCCCAATAGTGTACGACCCCACGCTCGTCAACAAGCGTGTGTCTCACCTCAACATAGTACTACGATGTGCAATCCGGGGTTTCAAACCCTCAGGACATCATTTACATTCATTACTCACCTCGAACCGGCTAAATCTCTAGATAGCGATGCCTTTGCCCCTCGAATCGGCCTACACGCGCGTCGAATCTAACCAAAATCAGAACGAGGACGTCAAAATATGCTAAGGGAACAAAGACCAAGTGAAAACAATCAATACAGGGCATAAATCCTGAAATTACCAAAACCCGACCCCCGGTCCCACGTCTCGAAATTCAGAAATTTTTACACCAATAGATTCCTTATCTCCCCACGAGTTCATACATATCAAAAATACTAAAATTGGAGTCCAAATGGCCCCTCAAATTCTCATTTAAAGGCCTCTTAAACTCAAGCCCTAATCCTCCATTTTAGCCCTTTAATCCCTTTAATTACAGCCTTAATCCATGAGATACTACCATAGAAATGCGTTTTTAGGTCCAAAATCCTTACCTTAGCGAAGTTCCCTTGAAATCTTCCTTCCAAATCGTCCAAAAGCTCTGAAGCTGAAGTCAAAAATGGTGAAAACCTTCAAAAATCGCGAAGGAAAGCTTATATACATTCTGCCCAGGGGTGCCCGCATCTGCGGTCCATAACCCACTTCTGCGGTACCGCATTTGCGGTCCACCCTCCGCTTCTGCGGAAATCACTTAAGGGACCAAATACCGCATCTGCGGTCCACTCGCCGCATTTGCGACTCCGCAGGTGCGGTCCCACTACCGCATCTACGGTTCCTGACTCCTCCCCTCAAATCCACATCTGCGGCCAATCTATCGCATATGTGATGCCGCACCTGCGGTCCCCAAACCGCAGGTGCGAAAACACCAGAAACAGCAAAACTTCAGTAGCTCTAAACTTCAAAATGGTCCGATTGACCACCTGAAACTCACCCGAGGCCCCCGGGACCTCAACCAAAGGCACCAACATATCCAAAAACCTTATTCAAACTTTTTCCAATCATCAAAACACTTCAAACAACATCAAATCAACCAAAACACATCGGATTCAGGCCTAAGTTTCTAAAAATCTTCTGAATTCTGCTTTTGATCAAAAAACCCAACCAAACCACGTCCGAATGACCTGAAATTTTGCGCACACATCCCAAATCACATAACGAAGCTACTACAACTCTCAGAACTCCATTCCGACCCCGATATAAAAATCTCGCCTACCAACCGGAAATCGCCAAAATATCAACTTTGCCAATTCAAGCCTAAATCTACTCCAACCCTCCAAAACCCATTCCGATCACACTCCTAAGCCATAAATCACCTCCCGAAGCTAACCGAACCATCGGAACTTACATCCGATCCCTCTAACACATAAGTCAACATCCGATTGACTTTTCCAACTTAAGCTTTCTAAAAAGAGACTAAGTGTCTCAAACTTCACCAAAACCAATCCGAATTCAATCCGACCAACCCGATACCTCAAAACACGGATAAATAAAGCATAAAGAAATAGAAATGGGATAAACGGAGCGGTAACTCATGAGACGACTGGCCGGGTCGTCACAATGTCAGATTGGGTCATCTACCCTTTTCAGTAATGAAAATCTTAATTTCATTAATTTCCCTTCTAATTTTGATTATGGGTGTAACATTTGTCCTCAAGATAAACAAACTAGACTCCCCTTTCCTCTAAGTCATATTAAAGCCCAAGGGATTTTGACTTGATTCACATTGATTCTTGGGGGCCATTTAGGACTGAGACATACAATGGGTTTAAGTATTTCCTAACTATTGTAGATGAATACAGTAGAGCCACATGGATTTTTCTGTTAAGTTGCAAAAACATTGCTTTTCCAATTCTAAAGTCTTCAATTACTATGGTAGAAAGGCAATTTAGCATGAAGGTAAAGAGGATAAGGCCTGATAATGCAAAGGAATTAGGGAAAGGATCACAGGAAGCTGCCTTTCTTCAATCACATGGTATATTGCATGAAACATCTTGTGTGGAAACACCCTAACAGACTGGGGTGGTTGAAAGAAAACATAGTCATCTTTTGGAAGTTGCAAGGAGTCTGTTTTTTCAGTCTAAGGTCCCCATTCAATACCGGGGAGAATGTGTGCTGACAGCCACTCATCTCATCAACAGGATACCTTCTAGAGTTTTGAAAGGCAAGACACCCTATGAGGTTCTTCTTGGAAGACCACCTAACTATGATTCACTTAGGTCTTTTGGTTGTCTATGTTATGCATCTACTTTGGCTCATAACAGGAGTAAGTTTGAGCCAAGAGCTAAGAGATGTGTGTTCTTGGGATATGCACAAGGTCAAAAAGGTTACAAGGTTCTGGAAATTGAAAGAAGAAAGGTGTTTGTTTCCAGAGATGTCAAGTTCCATGAAGAACACTTCCCTTTCACTTTGTCCACCACAACAGCTCAACCTTTGTTTTTCCCTTCCACCACTTCTTCTGATATCCCACCTTCTGTTCAACCACCTATCAGTGTCACACCCCTTTTTTTGAATCTCACTAACTCACTTAAAAATATAAAAAGATTTTGTAAAGATCGAAAGGGTTTCCAATTTTGAAAGTGACAAAAAGATTGCATTTCGAAGGATTTTCAGAGTCGCCACCTAGCATTTGATTTCGGTGTGCCAGGTCACCGTTTTTCATTTTTATTAAAAATAACTATTTACCTTCAAAATACATTTGACTCTTAAACCAGTTTGCACCAGAGATTCGGGTAAGCGGATTCATTTTACTCAGGGAGAAGGTGTTAGGCACTCCCCAAGTTTCGTAACTAGTACGGTTGCATACTTGATCTAGTCAGCTTTTAAAATATTCGAATTGAGGTAATAAACACAGAAATGGGAAAATTAACACGTAAGAGGCTCAAGGTCGTCCCCACCTAATAAAGAAAAATAAAACAAGAATAAAACACTACAAGTTCTACTTTTGGCCTCCAATTACAGAATACTATGGGGCATTCCCCGGAATGAAATATATACAAATCCTTCGGGCATTCCCTGGATGAATTTAACTAAAGGAACGACCTCTCGCCTCAAAACTAACAAAAATCCTAAAGTTTGCCAACCCAGGCATGGTCGTCCTAAACATGCTATTAGTGGGCAATGTAACAAAAAATAAAGTAAATAAAGTAATGTAACAGACTCATATCCGGCTCAATTTCTTTTAGTTGTCTTGTAATATTCAAACCCCGGCCCCAAATCAGTTCATGGTTAATCCACTAAGCACTTTTATTTGTTTAAGAAATCAGACATCAATAAACATTTAATATACTGATGCAAGATAAAATAGCCATATGCACACAACTGGGTAAACTAGAATCAAGCAGAACTTCATTCTCTATCAAATCACACAAGGAAGAACATTAAAATCAATCAAGCACAAGGTTTAGAAATGGATCTCGAAACAAAATCTGACTATGATTATTTGAAATATTTGAAACGCAAATGCACGATATCGTGCACAAGTACTTGACTGAAAGTTTGGAACAGGACCTGGACCGAAAAATCGAACGAAGAACTCGATCGGCAACAAGAACTCGAACTCGTGAGAATTGGTTAATCTATTTCTAGCTAAAATGGAGCTCTACGATTCTGACTTGTTCTCTCTATATTTTTTCTTGCATTCAATTCTACTGACTTTTTATCTAAACAATGATCTTCAGAATCTTTATTTCCATGTCGAAAATTTGAAAGACTTTAAGACAAGAAATCCCCTTCCCCTATTCCGTCGTTCCCTTCCTATGTTTCTCTGTTACTTGCTCTGTTCTTTTGGTCGATGTTCCATCCAGGTGGTGTGTGCTAAAGGTTTTAGGAGTGGTGGTTGAGAGGTGAAAAGATGAGGTGGTGTGGAGAGCTGGTGCGGCTCTGTTCGGTCGCCGGTTTCTAGCGATGGGGCTGATTGGGGTGAAGAGGGAATGGAGTTTGGGTGGCTCAGGGTTAGGGTCTAGGTTAGAGTGACGATGGAGGGGTCTGGTGGGTGGTTGTTCCGGCGGTGGCTAGTTGTTGCGGTGGTCCATTGACCGCTGGAGATGGTTGGCTATATGTTAAGGGGAATTAGGGTTGGTGTATTAAGGGTCTTAAGGTTGAAGATGAAGAAGGGTTTTTCTTAGATTTATAAAATCTGATGGGTTAAGGTATTGGGCTTTAAAATTGAGCCATCTCTTTGGACCTCTTGAATTAAGACCAAACAAAACTAGCCTCAAATTTCATACTCTTTCTTCTAAAAATGATATAAAATTTATAATATAAAATATAAAACTAATTCTAATTAATTAAAATAAATAATATTATATTGTGAAACTATTTTGGTATTTTTTCAAGATTTTATAAAAATAAAAATCCTAGTAAAATAGTATGACTACAAAACATTTATGAAACTATTTTTGTAATTTTTATTTTTGTGATAAAATAAAGTAAAAGAGTCAAAACTAGTTGAAATAACTATATTGGGCCTAAACTAAATATCTAAATGCTAAAAGGTGTAAAATCTTGGGGAGGGTCAAAAATTACATTGTCTACAATCAGCATCATCTCTACACCTGAAGCAGATTCAACTGCCTCCCCTTTTCTTTCTACACCAAGCAGGACATCTGGGATAGGTGATCAAACCAATAACCATCCTGAACCTTCTTCTCCTTTGCCAAGTTTTGGGTTGGGGAATTTACCACATTCTTCACCTAGTACTACATCAACCAATCAACCTAACACTCCCAGTCCTCCTATTTCATCTCCCATTCACACTTTTCCCATTCCACCACCTACAATCAGAAAATCTGAAAGGGTTACTCAAAGACCAACATACCTAGATGATGATGTATGCAATAGTATATTCCTCACTGACCTCAACTCCTCTTGTTTCACTCAGTCAGCTAAACCTACTGCTTTCTCTTTTGGAGCACTCACACTCAACAATCAGAATGTTCTGAAGAGTGTGTCCACCATTTCAAAACCAACAAGCTACCATGAAGCTTGTAAGGAAGCAGGTTGGAGAAAGGAAATGGAGGCAGAAGTTGCAGCTCTAGAGCTGAATCATACTTGGGATGTGGTAACCTTTGAATTGACTACAAAGACAAGGAATTGACTATTCAGAGACTTTTTCTCCAGTGGTGAAAATGACCACAATTAGATGTCTCTTAACAGTAGCTATGAAGAAAGGGCGGCATGTGTCACAACTTGATGTGAACAATGCCCTTTTACATGGAGATTTGCAAGAAGAAGTCTACATAAAATTTCCTGCTGGAGTATCCCCTCCTA
Organism: Nicotiana attenuata; assembly: GCF_001879085.1. Classification (NCBI taxonomy): domain Eukaryota; kingdom Viridiplantae; phylum Streptophyta; class Magnoliopsida; order Solanales; family Solanaceae; genus Nicotiana; species Nicotiana attenuata. The sequence goes on along the minus strand of NW_017671930.1, from coordinate 12,587 downwards.
ATCCTACTAAAGCATGTCTTTTGAGAAAGTCACCGTATGGTTTAAAGCAAGCCTCTAGGCAGTGATATGCCAGGCTTGCTAGGGCATTAAACAATCTGGGGACCTATTTTCTATCATAGTTGTTTAGGTCGATGATATTTTGCTTACAGGCAGTATATTGAAGGAAACAACCAAATTATAGCTTTTTTCAATACTGAATTCAAGGTAAAAAACTTAGGAGACATTCATTATTTCCTAAGGATGGAAATTCTTCGAGAAAAACAAGGGTTTATTATTCGTCAAAGGCAATTTACCTTGGATCTTTTGAAGGAATTTGACTTCTCTGGCTCGGCAGTGTCTTCACCTCTTGATCCTTATTCCAAACTTAGTGTTGATGATGGGCCTCTTCTTTCAGATCCCACTCTTTATTGAATTTTGGTGGGAAAACTCAATTATCTCACAAATACTTGCCCGGATTTGTCTTTGTTTGTGCTTTGTCTCAGCCAATTTATGCAAAGGCCATGCCTTTCTCATTTCACTGCTGGCCTGTGTGTTCTACGCTATCTCTCTGCAGATCCTTCACAGGGTATTTTTCTTTCTTCAGACCCTTCATTCGATTTGATATCTTTTTGTGATTCCAACTGGGCGGCTTGCAAAGATTCTCGGAGGTCCGTCAGTGGGTTCTTTATCATGCTTGGTGGAGCACCAATTTCTTGAAAATTGAAAAAGCAAGCATCAATATCCCTTTCCTCTGCAGAAGCAGAGTATAGGTTTATGAGAAGAGTTACCGCAGAAATTACCTGGTTGGTTCGACTTCTCGCAGATCTGTCTTCTCCACATTCACTTCCTATTCCGGTTCACTCTGACAGCCAAGCAGCTATACATTTTGCCCGTAACCCTATTTTCACAAGCGAACAAAGCATGTTGAGCTCGATTGTCACTTTGTCCGCCAACAGTATCTCTCCGGGCTAATTACCTTTTCCTTTGTCCCATCTCACCAGCACCTCGCCGATCTTTTTACCAAACCTCTACCAGGAGCTTCACATAATCTCATTTTGCACAAGTTGGGGGTCCATTCTCTCCCCTCCAACATGAGGGGGGATGTAGAGAAGAGGGAAGAAAACTTTGGTTTTGAGTCTTCAATCGATGAGAGAAAGAAAGGGAAAGAGAAGACGGGAAAGAAGAGCTGATTTTCAGACAAAGATTGGGGATTTTCGGAACTATCTAGGTGAATGTATAATTTGGTCTCTCAAATAATGAGACACATGGCAGCATCTTAGCCCTCAACTGGATTTAATCTTGGCCATTGATATGGCACACTATGCTCAAGAATGAGATAGCTGAAAAGATATATACACGTGCCCACACACATGTGAAATACATTGTAAAGGAATAAAAGTGGTCATTTGGTTATAGGATAGGGAATAAAATTATGACAAGTGTTTAGGGAATATTCTTTAGTTTTCATTTTATTTTCAGCACATTCACTTGTATATATAAAAAGTTTGAAATGATATACAATACAGAAAAAATTCTTGATCTTCTTTGCTAAATCTTTCAGAGGTAGGATGCATTCGTAACACCTTACAGTGAGATTTCGCATATGATAAGTATCCATCTATTTATACTGGAGTTGACTTAGGCTATGCATGGGGAATTTATTTTCCTAATGGAAGTGAATTTGGATAAAATTAAAGTTCGACTGTTAATAATTCTGACCACTAACTTTATCAAGAGTTGTAACTGCAATCCCCCCTGCCATCAGTGCTACTTACCTTGCTTTGATTCTAATATTTTTATCTTGGACTACCTCCATTGCTTGCTTTCTTTAGCTATATATGGTGAAGAAAGACTCGGTGTATGGAGTTTTATTCTCTGTTTTCTTGTACATTTGGATTCATATTACAGGTTGCTAAATTATTATCTAAGTTGCCAATGAGACCTTTCAGATACATTCCTTCCAAGTCTGAAAACATAACGTTATATTAAACATCATATAATGACTTTAGCTGATTTTCTAAGACACACGTGTGACAAAGTTCGGAACTAAGTTTCTCTGTATTGAATTTGAAAATCTTAATGCATAAATTTGTTCATCAATGTTGGCATGTTGAAAACACTACCCGTAAAGAGAGATTAACGGGGCAACATTTTATAAACGTTCTAAAGACCTCCTGTTTCAGTAACATTTCATTACTTAGCAATAACTAGTAGCACCAAGCAAGCAACTGGTACTTTTGTTCAGTGCAATATTTAACATCTAATCCTTAATGAAATGGATTAAGCTTCCGAATGAGGAAGAAGAATAGTGCTCATCACTGTTAGCTCTTGGTTATAACTTTTTCATTTAGTCTCCTTTGCTTTGAGACATGATAGGTTATGGTTATTATAAATATTCTAAGTGTGTTGAATTTTAATACTCACTTTGTTTACCTAATAGTGCTAATAGAAGTTTATGTGACACCAAATTTAATAGAGGATGATAATGAGTGACAATAAATATGTGCGAAGGATGGTATACAAGTGTTCGTAATCAGTGTTTTAAAAGGTGTGGGCGTAAGGAAAGGCGTTTTACATATGCCTCAGCGAGGCGTAAGCCCCATGAGTATTAAATTTTAAATATTTTATAAAATAATATAATTACAGTAAATATATTTAACTAAGTAAAAATTGAAGAAACTATAAATAAGTAATATATATATATATATATATATATATATATATATATATATATATATATATATATATATATATATATGTGTGTGTGTGTGTGTGTGTGTGTGTGTGTGTGTGTGTGTGTGTACGTGTGCTCCATCCCCAAAAAATAATAACAACAAGAAACTCAGTAAAATTCCCATAAATGGGGTCTGCGGAGGGTAATGTGTATGCAGACCTTACGCCTATCCTATGAAGGTAGATAAATTATTTCCGATAGACCTTCCGCTCAAGAATAGTAAAAAGGACGCAACAAACAAACAATAGCAACAACAAATAATCTAATCATAGCATTTAATCTACCTATCCAAAAAAAAAAAAAAAGAAAGAAACCCCAAATAAATTGCACTTCAGTGCACTTAAAGCTAAATAGGTCTGAAGTGCAGCCAATGGTTTCATTCACTTAAGGCCAAAAAGTCAGAAGTGAAAAAAATGCACTTCAGATGCACCTAAGTGCAACCAACATTTTTATGAACTTAAGGCCAAATAGGTCTGAAGTGCAAATTGCCCAGAAACAGAAATCTATAGGATTTTCGGTGTAGTTGGCCTTGGTATTTTTCAGCTTTGACAATATATGAAACCTTTATTTTCCTCCTTATTTCTTTACCCTTATCTTATGAAGGTACATAAATTATTTCAGATAGACCTTCGGCTCAAGAATAGTAAAAAGGACGCAACAAACGAACAATAGCAACAACAAATAATCTAATCATCGCATTTAATCCACCTATCCAAATAAAAATAAAAAATAAAAAGAAACCCCCAAGTAAATTGCACTTCAATGCACTTAAGGCTAAATAGGTCTGAAGTGCAGCCAATGATTTCATTCATTTAAGGCCAAAAAGTCAGAAGTGAAAAAATGCACGTCGGATGCACCTAAAGTGCAACAAACATTTCTATGCACTTAAGGTCAAATCGGTCTGAAGTGCAAATTGCCCATAAACATAAATCTATAGGATTTTCGGTGTAGTTGGCCTTGGTATTTTCCGGCTTTGGCAATATATGAAACCTTTATTTTCCTCCTTATTTCTTTACCCCTATCTTATGAAGGTAGATAAATTGTTTCCGATAGACCTTCGGCTCAAGAATAGTAACAAGGACGCAACAAACAAACAATAGCAACAACAAATAATCTAACCATAGCATTTAATCTACCTATCAAAAAAAAAAAAAGAAACCCCCCAATTAATTGCACTTCAGTGCACTTAAGGCTAAATAGGTCTGAAGTGCAGCCAATTGTTTCATGCACTTAAGGACAAAAAGTCAGAAGTGAAAAAAATGCACTTCAGATGCACCTAAAGTGCAACTAACGTTTTTATGCACTTAAGGCCAAATAGGTGTAAAGTGCAAATTGCCCAAAAACAGAAATCTACAGAATTCTGCAAATTAATATGTTTTAAAATGTCGCTGAAACCACAGAAAGTTGTCATCGCGAATGAGTTAGAATTTACCCCAAAGGGCTCAAAAAGTGTCAAACTTGAGTAACCCCCAATTTGAAGCTTTACCGATGTAAAAGTTAAACTCATTTGTTATCTAGTGGTTATCCATTTTCAAAGCGAATAATATGGTTCTTATCCATATTTGACCCTGTATCTAAAAAATTTATTATACAACCCATTTTTAAATGGATAATATCGAGGGATAATTGTTTTTTTCTAACCATTTTGCCACCCATAGGGAACCAACCAACATTTAATTAAACAACATAAATGAGACTCCAAATAGCATCAAGGGGAAGCAGAAACAAAAAAAAGTGTTGATAAAATCTAAGTGTCATTTTTCTTGCTGGGACTCCAAATCTTTCACAGCCAGATCTTGCTCCGAGTTTATTATTGCCCTTGCTCGCTTTGACTCCACCCAGTTTCCCCACAACACCATAAACAATCCCAAAACGATCAACATTGAACCCACTATAGTTCCCGTGAATATGTCTTCACCAAGTAGAAGCCAGCTGAGTGTGGCAACTACGATAATCGGTAAAGGGTTGAAAATTGACACAATAAAAAGGCCCCTCCCTCTGGATGCACCAACTCATCACGAAATATGATAGAGCTGAGCAGAAAACTCCTGAATATATGGTGGAGATAGCTCTCACGCCACCGCTCAACGACCAGTCGGATAGGTCATGGTCAAAGCAGAACCCAAAGACCAAACATATACAGCTAGCCATGAAGCACATCAACGCTGTGCTTGAACAGGTAGCTGCATACTCTTGGTTTACTCTTGCTTGGATTATGGACCATATCGACCAAGAGAGGGCACTAGTAATGACGAGCAGAGGGCCTAAGTAGTTGGTGCCACTGCTGCTGTGGTGCGCAATACCTTCTAAGAGTTTCCACTTAATCTTTGGCTGGCCAATGGGGATTCTTGGACCATGGTAAATTGATAGCATCATCGCACCTCCTATACTCAATAGGGTACCCATCATTTTGGCTATCCCTACTCTTGTAAATCGGACCTTCTTGTGTCCGGTAATGACAGCAAGAACAAACGTAAATGCTGGCATTAAGTTCGTCAAAGCAGATGCAACCGTAGTGTTGCAATTTTGTAGGCCAACGATATACGTAATTTGGTTAATTGACCCCCCAAAAATCGAGCACATTAAAATTTTTAGAAGTATTGACCTCGTCATGGCAGGTCTACTATGCCTTTCACTAAAATATGCAATAGGGCACATTATCAGTGCGGCAAATGTCTGCCTATATGCCACATGCACGAAGGGGTTCATGCCTGTGTTTATAGCCATTTTGGTTAGCAGGTTCATACCCGCGTATCCAATTTGTATAAATGACATGGACAAAGCAGGTAGCCAAGACATTTTTTTTCTAGATGTTGTGATGACAGATAGAGGAAGTGAGTGTTTTGCTTAATGCACAAGTGAGTGTTTTACGTATAAATGCTAATGAAAAATCATGCAATTAGGCCCCTCTATTTATAATCGCCGAGCTGCCACCCCATTCGTTGGAGCAAGTTTGCTTAGATTGCCTCGATTAATATAATACTCACTTTGTTTAGCTAAAAGTGCTAATGGAAGTTTACTTGACGCAAAATTTAATCGATAGACTTTCGGTTCAAGAATAGTGAAAAGGACGCAATAAATAAATAATAGCAACAATAAGGTAATCTAATCATACCATTTAATCTACCTATACAAAAAAAAAAAAAAAAGAAACCCCCAAATAAATTGCACTTCTGTACTTAAGGCCAAATAAGTCAAACGTGCAATCAATAGTTTCATGCACTTGAGGCCAAAAATTCTGAAGTGAAAAAAAATGCACTTCAGATGCACTTGAAGTGCACCAACGTTTTTATGCACTTAAAGCAAAAAACCTTATGGAAAAAATGCACTTCAGATGCACCTAAAGTGCAACCAATATTTTTATGCACTTAAAGCCAAAAAACTCTGATGAAAAAATATGCACTTCAGATGCACCTGAAGTGCAACCAACATTTTTATGCACTTAAGCCAAATAGGTCTGAAGTGCAAATTGCCTCGAAACAAAAATTTTTTGTTCTTCAAATTTTAATAATCCAATATACGATTTAGCACCTAAACATACGTCAAATATGATCATATTTGAAACATGACCTCCAAATATCATCAAGAACGAACCTCAATCATCAATTTGTCAAAACAACAATAAATCTAACGAACCCATTTGGCAATTAAGAAAAGAAGAAGAAGAAGAAATCCTAAGCAATAGTAAAAAATAAAGCATCATAATAGTTCACCACTATAAAACATCATAAAGTACCTTAAAATATGTTCACAAACATCATATAAAATCACTGTCCCAAGAAGAAGAAGAAGAAAGAGGAGAAAAAAGCCTAGAGTTGTTTAAACTTTGGGTATTAGTTAATAAAAATTTAAAAAATGGATATAGGTTAAATGTACACTCATATTGAATAATACATAAAATAAATAAATATCAAAAGGCAGCCAAAGAAAAAATTCCAAATTATAGAAAACAAGAAAAGACTAATACCTTAGTACCATCTATTCCGTATTGGAAAAGCTTGATATTATTAATTCTATGAAAGTCTAAATTCTCTTCAGTACATTAATATCTGCAAACAAAACAAGAAACCATCAATCAATACCCAAATTTTCAAAGAATCACAAAAATATCAAATCGAAAAAGATATTAAAAAAGAAAAATAAAGACTAACATTATGGAGCGTAAATTGAGGGAGTGAGAGTCAGAGGACCGAGGAAACCCAGATCTGTTAATGCAGTTTTCTTCCACTACTGAAAATTCGCCGGTCCACCAACACTTCCCTCTTTGTTTCTTCCAAAATTAAACCCATTAAATATCATGTTATCAAATTGTTTTTTTTTTAAGGAAGAAAGAATTTTATGTTATCAAATTGTTGTTCAAGATTTCAGAAAATTTTCAGAAAACAAACAAAGTTATTGATACAATATTTCTTCCCTCCCCAGAAATCATTAATTAAAATAATTTATTATCCGCTACTTACAACCACAATATTTGAGTTGAAAAGAATACATTTTTTCACATAAAAGAATAAAAAGGATGACTTACCTGCAATTTAAACTTTAAATTTGAACTTGCTGCTATAAAGGAGAATGGAGTTTTCTTTGTATTAGCAAAAAAAAAAAATTGATTGTTTGTTGCTTTTGGGAGATAGTAGCAGATAAATGGACAAGATAAAGAATTGAGAAAGACAAAAAATTAGGGCTTTTAGCCATAAAAAGGGTCTTGACTATTAAATTTAATGTTTCAATTCCTTTTTAAAGAGTAATTACAAGCTGAATTTTGGGAATTTGGGTAGTATATTAAGGACTTATTCAGCAAAATTTGTTTTAATTTGAAAAAAGTCTCGTGGGCTTACGCCTCACTTCAAAAACGCGCCTTAACGCCCGGGCGTACGCCTCAAAGTGCTGGGCGTACGCCTCTTGATACTTTTGCCCCCCCACCATAGCCTCGGGCAATTTTGGTGCACCTCGCCCCAGGGCTCGCCCCGAAAATGCCTTTAAAACACTGTTTATAACATGCATCGGAAGTCAATAAAAATCCTAAGAAGATCTTTTCGTGTTTAAAATTTATTTACATGTCAAAGATCAGATCTAAGACGTACCTGGTGAAGAGAGTCTCGTTTCAAAAAATTTCGATAGTGCGAAAACTCTATGCGTATCCATACCGAAATCGATCTTTGCTACTCTCTGATCAATGAAACCCGCGAACAAATTGAATGAAAAACTTTTGCTAAAATTTTTCTCAAAAATCTCAACTCAAGGGTTGAAGAACAAGAAATAATTTTCTTGTTCTTCTCTCTTACCTTTATATTGCACTCATACTTTTACAAAGTGATTTTCTTCTCAAGAAATACTACGGCAAATTTTTTTCATTAGTCTTTATATAACATCACCTATAAAAAAAATATTGTTTGGTTGAGGTAATGATTTACTTAGGGTAAAAGTTTATTCCAAAAAATAACTCATCGAATTTTGTATGAAAATTAGTAATTCCATTCTCAATGGGTAACGTGGCTGTCGAGTTTCATCTCATGTACTTTCCATGAAGTCCAATTCCAAACATTGGAATTTTCTATTGAAAACCAGGAAACACAGTTTGAGTTGTCGGACGTCCTTTTATGGACTTTTAATTTCCATGTCCTACTAAAATCGTAGAAAATCCTTTATGGAATTCCATGTCCAATTCAAAATTGGATTGTAAGAATAAATTAATATATTAAATATACAACCTTATATATAAATATTAATTAAGAGTACTAAATATATATCTCATATATTAACCAAGAGATATAATTTAATTTTCTATTTCAAATAGAAAATTTCAATTTGTTCACAATATTAATTATATCCTCTGTGCTAGCAAAGAATATAATAATATTACATTTGGATTAAAACTTTATATATTTGACTAATTAAATTCTATAATTTAGTTATCAAATAATAAATTAATTTATCCTTTAGCAAAGATTATAATACTCGTTTGTGTGTGACCTCATAGGTTAAATACTAAACCGATAGTAAATTAACTAAATTAATATACTAATCAAGGGTGGCGTCGAGCAACACTCTTTAACGTCCGGATAGTATGAAGTATACAACTTACTCTCAAGAAACCGTAGAAGAATAATATAGTATTTCCTTCTACCTTATAGCTCTGAGTCACCCTACGATATGGTTCAACTGTCAAATCCTAATAAGCGACCAACTATGCGTTCATGTCAATATATAATCATATTAAATTTCATAAAAATATGTCAAATCACCAAATATGAGATTGAATCTAGGGCATATCTACTATATCCCTAACAAGATTCACTAATGATTTTTTTGTCTTTCTGTAGGCATATAAATTTTACTTAAAATTAAATCCATAAAATAATTTGGATTATATTTTAAATTCGAGATAATATTGGTCCAAATAAATATTATGGGCTAATATAATTAAATTAATGATATAAGTCCAATATATGGATTAAATAAATAAGTCTTAATCCATTGGGCTAGCCCATTTAATTGGGCTAAAAGTGATGAGTCCGCTTCATTAAGCCCAAGATGCCATCTTCCTAGAGGCCCAGTTTGGTGCCACGTGTCAAATGACGTGGCACGCCAAGTCAAACGGAATAGCCAATAGGATCATGCCACATGTCAAAATGACAGGGCATGCCCAGTCACACTAAAAGGCCAAGGAAATCGCGCCACGTGTGCAAGTGACATGTTCTGGCCAATCAAATGCGGCCATGTCACACTTCAATTTGATTGGTCGGAAAGAGTTTGTTCTTATCATGACTCTTCCCTTCCACAACTATAAATAGGGGTCTTCATAACTCAGAAAAGACACCAGAAGTTATAACAAGAAGCAAGAGAGACTCGTGGAACAAACGCCGTAAATTTCTCTACAAGTTTCAAGCTTCAAGCAATCAAGTTCAAGTTCAAGAAATCAAGTAAAAACTCAAGAACAAAGAACGAATCAAGATCAAGTTCAAGAAACCAAACTCAAGCTCAAGCTCAAGAACAAGATCATCGTTCGTGGAAACAAATACATATTCAAGATCAAGCTCAAAGGCCCTTGAATTTATTTACCATTGGAATGAAGAATCAGAGGAATCATAGAGATTGTAACACTCAAATATTTAAAATAAAATACTACGATTGTTGCGATATTTTCGGTCTTGATTTTATTTTCTTGAGGAAAATTTATTGTCTACAAATTCTGGCACGCCCAGTGGGACAATCTCTACCTCTCATCTCAACTTTTCAATCACCAAAGTTCAAGAATATTGAAATGGCTTCAAAGAAAATCAACTCTGTTTCAACTTCCACCAAAGCTGCTAACTCCAGGTTCTATGCTGATGTGGAAAGCATCCACGATGTTACCTTTGGAAGCTTCCGACCAGTTACGAGGAGCAAAGCAAGCTCTTTAGGACAACAAGCACCCCAAGTGCCGTCTGCGTCAACCCCTGTTTTCGGATCTTCATCCTCAAAAGGAGCAAGATCTTCCACAAACGCATCTGAAGGAGGAAGAGATGTTGCTGAAAAGATCAAGAAAACTCTTGCTCTGCTTGACCTCTCCGGATCCAAGCACTCTGCTATGAAGGAAGATGATGATGCTTCAAGTGATGGATCCTCCCCACTTACGCCACATAGCGTGAGCCGATCAAGGATCAATCTGTGTGAAAATCCATGCTACTCTACGTCGTCCACGACAATCATGCAAGTTATGGTGACAAATACTTCATCCGTATAGGAGCAGTTGGCAAACTTGACGGAAGCAATCGCTGGCTTGACCAAATGTATGCAAAATCAAGAGGCTAGAATTGATAAGCTAACAGACAGGGTGGGAATCTTGATGGAAGAAGAATCCACCCATGCTGTCACGACCCGAAACCCGCACTAGTCATGATGGCGACTCTCGTGAAGACAAGGCCAGCCAACAGAACAACAACGCCTCTTTCAAAATTATTAAACATAAATGAATAGAAGAATACAACTTATTGACAATAATAATCGATATTTACAACCCAACACAGTCCGACCGGGGTGTCACAAGTCATGAGCATCTAGAGAAGTCTGAACACGACTACAGGGCCAATAATACACAGAATAAAATTTAGAATCAAAAGACGAAGTCCGGTGCCGCGAACGCCGGCGGTCACCTTGCTCAGCTACGATAACAGAATCCTCAATCAGCTCTAACCCGCTACCGGGTAACGAATACCTGCAACTGCACGCGAGGTGCAGGGAGTAAAGTGAGTACTCCAACTCAGTGAGCAATAAAAGTAAATAATAACTGAGCAGCAAGAAAACACGTAAGGCACTCCATCATGCTATATAGAACAGTGCAACCCTTTGAGAAAAACAGTAAAACCGTGAAATCCTTTAGAAAATATCTGGGCTCAGTTAAAACCTCTTTTAAAAATATCTGTCTCAACAGTTAAGCAAATGAATGCGAAACAGCTAGTGCAAGTCAGCACATAAATCAACCCCTCGGGCACATCACTCCATTAACAAATAACACCAGGGTATCAGGTGAACAGTGCAAGAAGTAGCATGGATGCCAATGGAATGAGAGTGCTGAATGTCATGACACGTAATACAACCAGGAACCAATGCATGAGTGCAATGCAATGCATATGACCGTTGCGGCGTGCAGCCCGAGCCATCCATATTTAACGTCGACGGCGCTCACTGGGGGTGTGTACAGACTCCGGAGGGGCTCCTACAGCCCAAGAGCAAATAATCAAGCCATCTCGTGGCACCAACCAGGCCCTCGACCTCAATATCAATACAATACCGCTGCGGCGCGCAGCCCGAGCCATCCATATATCCAAAAATTATTATAACACTGCTGCGGCGCGCAGCCCGATCCATGCTCAGTCTAGAAATGCACATAAGTCACTTGGAAAATATTAAAATAATAGTTCTCAGCTCAAAACATCAATAAAATATTGTTTGAGTTTTCAAATCTTAGAAAAAATGGCTGAGTTTGCAAAACAGTATTAAAACCCTGGACCGAGATCAAATATTATGCAAGTAATGCAAAAATAGTGATATCAATCCCTGAAGGATTCACATAGTTGGCACGAAGCCCAAACATGGCAATCAGCCCAAATTATGATGATAACAAGTAGTTTCAGTCAAATACGCGGTAAAAATCGACAACCAGGACGGACCAAGTCACAATCCCCAACGGTGCTCTACCCCACGCTCACATCCGGCATGCAAGTCACCTCAATACAGCACTATGATGTGCAAATCCGGGGTTTCAAACCCTCAGGATATCATTTACAAGTATTACTCCCCTCGAACAGGTGAAATCTCTAGCTCGCGACGCCTTTGCCCCTCAAACCGGCCTCCACGCGCGTCGAATCTATCCAAAATCAGAGCGAATACATCACAATATGCTAAGGGAACAATACCCAATCGAAAACAATCGAAAAATAGCAAAAATCTCGAAACTAGCAAAACCCGAGCCCCGGGCCCACTTCTCGAAACTCAGAAATTTTCACATCAATACGTTCCTTTACTCCTCACGAGTTCATACATACCAAAATTTCTCAAATCCGGCCTCAAATGGTCATTCAAATCCCCAAATCAAAATTCAAAAATCTCAAGCCTTAATTCTTCCATTTTTGCTCAAGTTTCCATGAATTTCTAGGTGGATTTCACAATATAATCGAGTTTTAAGACCAAGATTCTTACCTCATCGATTCCTCTTGAATCCCTCTTTCATCTCCTCCAAAAATCTCCAAAAACGAGCAGCCATGGGTGAAAATAGACCCAAAATCGCGGATGGAATGTTTAATAAACTCACTGCCCAGCACTGGAATTCCTTCTTCGCGAACGCGGTCAAACACCCGCGAACGCGTAGCATAAAAATGCGTTGACCAATTTTTAC